>NC_091316.1:3046278-3076278 GCF_038502225.1 Cherax quadricarinatus
GAAAGATGCGAGTTAGAGGTGCTGCTAGCTGGTCTGCACATCTTCTCAACAATCTTGGGCTCAACTTGTCTGGGCCCACAGCCTTTTCTTGGTCAAGCGATTTAAGAAGAAAATGCACCTCCTCCTGCCCTATTGTCACCACTGACAGTTTTGGCACAGTTCTTGCAGCTAGCCAAGGAGGGTCCCTTGCTGGATCAGGAACTTGCATTTTGGTAGCAAAGTGTTCAGCAAAGAGGTCCGTTCTCTCTCTCTCTCTCTCTCTCTCTCTCTCTCTCTCTCTCTCTATATATATATATATATATATATATATATATATATATATATATATATATATATATATATATATATATATCTCTGGCTGAAGGAGACTCGAACCTACACAGTGCTACACTGGTCCAATACCTTGGCACGCAGCTCACCCTAGACGTCTAGCATGAGCTGGGCGCCCTCCTCCCCCATCCCACACACACACACACACACACACACACACACACACACACACACACACACACACACACACACACACACACACACACACACACACACACACACACACACACACTCACACTCACACACACACTCACACACACACACACACACACACACACACAAACACAAACACTCACACACACTCTCACACGCACTCTCACACACACTCTCACACACACTTTCACACTCACACATACTCACACTCTTATCACATAAGAGTTCGACTGAGTATCTATGAACGTTAATGGACTTGTATTAAGAGGAAGAGAAGAATAAGGAGAAGGAGGAGGAGGAGAAGAGGAAGAGGAGGAGAGGAGGAGGAAGAAAGGAAGAGCAGGAGGAGGAGAGGTAGAGGAGGAGGAGGAGGAGAGGAAGAGGAGGAGGAGGAGAGGTAGAGGAGGAGGAGGAGAGGTAGAGGAGGAGAAGGAGAAGGAGAGGAGGAGGAGGAGAGGTAGAGGAGGAGGAGGAGAGGAGGGGCTGGATTTGACATGAATGGATTTTTATCAAAAATATGTTTACAACTTCCAGCAGATTGATGAAAAAGGTATAGTGGCTGGAGAGAGAGAGAGAGAGAGAGAGAGAGAGAGAGAGAGAGAGAGAGAGAGAGAGAGAGAGAGAGAGAGAGAGAGAGAGAGAGAGAGAGAGAGAGAGAGAGAGAGAGAGAGAGAGAGAGAGAGAGAGAGAGAGAGAGAGAGAGAGAGAGAGAGAGAGAATACCACAGAACATACAGAGCAAATAAATTCAGCTTAAGGAAGCAAGGGAGGCAATAATGGTGAGACCCGGGGAAGTCAATAACCAGGAGGTCAGGAGATAAGGAAGAAATGATGCCAGAAAGGCAAACAGTGAGGAAGAAAGGGATGGAATGATGAAGAAACTCGAAAAAATAGAACTCCTGACAAGTTTAAAAGAAAATTAGAAATCTGTATATGGTTAGAAGTCAGAAATCCTGAACGGTGTGAAAATAAGCTTGAGGCTTGAAATTCGTGAGAATTAGCTGGAATTTCTTCATAATTAAAACGTTTGGAGCCTGAAATAAGTGAAAATGAGATAGAATTCTTGAAATTCGTAAGAATAGGTCAGAAATCCTGAAATTCGTGAGAGGAAGTAAGTGGTGAAGGCTCGATCCTCCATCTGGTGAGCGCCAGACGGACGCGCTTCATATTCGTGAGAACAAGCTGAAACTTCGTGAAGGGTAAGACGCCAAGGACCGTGTAAGCTGACCAACATCTCCCGCTGCAGTAACTTTGTTTCATCTTATACCCTTGTAAGCAGCCTCCCGTGTACCAGCTCGACTCTGCTGGGGGTTTCCACGCTTGGCTTGCTCATTTTGTTTTTGCTACTGCGTGTTGTTTCTTGTCAACTTGGCTCGCGGGTGTTGTAAACTTGGTCTTTGGTGTTGCCAGTAGTTTTGCAAATAAGTTGTAAGCTCAGCTTGGGAGCTTAAAGCGTTTGTGACGCATGGATTTAGGCACGATGTTTAAAAAACTAGGCTGGATTTAAAGAGGAAGTCTTGGGATGGATTTAAGGACAAAGTCTAGAGACAAAGGTCTTAGGATAAGTATAAAGACAGCCGTGGGAACTGTCCGTAGAGATGGGACAAAGTCTTCAGTTTTAAACTGATTTAAACAAAATATTGAGACCTGAGAGTTGGGACTGCCTTAGAGACAGTCTTGGGAGATGGGAGAGTAGAAAGTCAAAATAAATACAGACCAGAGCGAGAGGATAGTTTATTACAGTAGACTGTGGCGCTCAATAAAGGGGCACAGAGGAGGTCGTTGTCTGTGCATCAAAGAAGTCTCTGCCACTCATAGTGTGAGTCCTCGTAAATTGTAGTTATGGCAGAGATGTCATGCATTCATGCACGACACTGCAGACAACTTACAAAAGCCGAGAGGGAAGACAACTTAAGATATGCAGAATAAAATTTCGGTAGAGAATTATAAATCATATTAGAATTAAGCGCCAGGGAGGGTTAAAAGAGATAAAGGAGGATAAAATTCCACAGAACAAAGAGGTGGAAGTGTGAAAGAATTCTCTGGTTCCAAGTCTAATTCTTTCCTAGTCTAATTACTGGTTATACATCCATAGCCACCTAGGAAGGTGGTGGCCCTCTCATCTGCTCCCTTGTTCCACCTAATTATTCAAAACTGCCTCTCGAGTTTAACTGGGCAGGATAATGGCTAATCCTTAGTGAAGTATGAAGAAAAGGATGGTAGCGATAATCGCACAGTAAGTCTTGAAATACTGCTGCAAGTTGAGAGAGATGCTGAGCCTCCAGGCGGCAGAGGCAGCAGAGGCAGCAGAGAGGCAGCAGAGGCAGCAGAGGCAGCAGAGAGGCAGCAGAGGCAGCAGAGAGGCAGCAGAGGCAGCAGAGGCAGCAGAGAGGCAGCAGAGGCAGCAGAGAGGCAGCAGAGGCAGCAGAGAGGCAGCAGAGGCAGCAGAGGCAGCGGAGAGACAGCAGAGTCGTCCTAGCAAGAAGAGGAAGCATCAACTGATATATTAGCACTAAAACAACATGAGAACTTTGTTTCACTACATTTTTCGACGATTCAGCGCGTTTTGCAGAGTTTTTAACAAATCACTTTCTATGTACACTTTGCATATGTTAAATAAATGGACTTAAGCGCTCCCAGTAATTGAGGTGTTTTATCTCCGTTATGCGCGCCATGAAGGTTCTCTGTACATTTTCTAGGTCAGCAATTTCACCTGCCTTGAAAGGTGCTGTTAGTGTGCAGCAATATTCCAGCCTAGATAGAATAAGCGACCTGAAGAGTGTGAGAAAACGTTTCGCCACACAGTGGCTTCATCAGTCCATACAAAGAAGAATCGTGAAGAACAGGAGAAGAATGAGGTAATCAGTCCCTCAACCTTGAGCCGATGTAGTTAGTCCATCAATCTTGAATAGAATACAGCATATGTGCTACCCCTCCTAAGGCCCCACATGTCACATTAGACGAATCTAATGTGACATTTTATCGCTGCAGTTGTATCCAATTGCCCCACATTTTCGTCGGTAATTCTACCATTATTACTAATTTGCATATGGATAACTAACGAAACCTGTGTCTGTCCGTACAGAGGTCGAGTTATAGCTCCTGCCCACGAGAGGATTAATGATTCCTTGTTTCCAGCGCCCGATCGTACCTATTCTTCAACCTGTGTACAGTGCCTACACCACAACGTTGTTCAGTGAGTTATTCTCAGGATAAAACGCAAATACTACCTAACGTCCCTGTGATTCATATGTGGCTTAAGTTGGTAAAAAGTGGAGACGTAGCGGAGGTAAATGTTGAAAAAAGATGTGTGTGTGTGTGTGTGTGTGTGTGTGTGTGTGTGTGTGTGTGTGTGTGTGTGTGTGTACTCACCTATTTGTACTCACCTATTTGTGGTTGCAGGGGTCGATTCATAGCTCCTGGCCCTGCCTCTTCACTGATTGCTGCTAGGTTCTCTCTCTCCCTGCTCTATGAGCTTTATCATACCTCGCCTTAAAACTATGTATGGTTCCTGCCTCCACTACTTCACTTTCTAGGCTATTCCACGGCCTGACTACTCTATGACTGAAGAAATACTTCCTAACATCCCTTGGATTCATCTGAGTCTTCAACTTCCAATCGTGACCTCTTGTGTCTGTGTCCCTTCTCTGGAACATCCCGTCTTTGTCCACCTTGTCTATTCCGCGCAGTATTTTGTATGTCGTTATCATGTCTCCCCTGACCCTCCTGTCCTCCAGTGTCGTGTGTGTGTGTGTGTGTGTACTCACCTATTTGTTTGTGGTTGCAGGGGTCGAGTCTTAGCTCCTGGCCCCGCCTCTTCACCGGTTGCTACTGGGCCCTCTCTCTCCCCACTCCATGAGCATTATCAAACCTCGTCTTAAAACTGTGTATGGTTCCTGCCTCCACTACGTCGTTTTCTAGGCTATTCCACTGCCTTACAACTCTATGACTGAAGAAATACTTCCTACTATCTCTCTGACTCATTTGTGTCTTCAACTTCCAATTGTGGCAGCAGAGGCAGCAGAGAGGCAGCAGAGGCAGCAGAGAGGCAGCAGAGGCAGCAGAGGCAGCAGAGAGGCAGCAGAGGCAGCAGAGAGGCAGCAGAGAGGCAGTAGAGGCAGCAGAGAGGCAGCAGAGGCACCAGAGGCAGCAGAGAGGCAGCAGAGAGGCAGCAGAGGCAGCAGACGCAGCAGAGAGGCAGCAGAGGCAGCAGAGAGGCAGCAGAGGCAGCAGAGAGGCAGCAGAGGCAGCAGAGAGGCAGCAGAGGCAGCAGAGGCAGCAGAGAGGCAGCAGAGGCAGCAGAGAGGCAGCAGAGGCAGCAGAGAGGCAGCAGACGCAGCAGAGAGGCAGCAGAGGCAGCAGACGCAGCAGAGAGGCAGCAGAGGCAGCAGAGGCAACAGAGGCAGCAGAGAGGCAGCAGAGGCAGCAGAGGCAGCAGAGAGGCAGCAGAGGCAGCAGAGGCAGCAGAGGCAGCAGAGGCAGCAGAGGCAGCAGAGGCAGCAGAGAGGCAGCAGAGGCAGCAGAGGCAGCAGAGAGGCAGCAGAGGCAGCAGAGAGGCAGCAGAGAGGCAGCAGAGGCAGCAGAGGCAGCGGAGAGACAGCAGAGTCGTCCTAGCAAGAAGAGGAAGCATCAACTGATATATTAGCACTAAAACAACATGAGAACCTTGTTTCACTACATTTTTCGACGATTCAGCGCGTTTTGCAGAGTTTTTAACAAATCACTTTCTATGTACACTTTGCATATGTTAAATAAATGGACTTAAGCGCTCCCAGTAATTGAGGTGTTTTATCTCCGTTATGCGCGCCATGAAGGTTCTCTGTACATTTTCTAGGTCAGCAATTTCACCTGCCTTGAAAGGTGCTGTTAGTGTGCAGCAATATTCCAGCCTAGATAGAATAAGCGACCTGAAGAGTGTGAGAAAACGTTTCGCCACACAGTGGCTTCATCAGTCCATACAAAGAAGAATCGTGAAGAACAGGAGAAGAATGAGGTAATCAGTCCCTCAACCTTGAGCCGATGTAGTTAGTCCATCAATCTTGAATAGAATACAGCATATGTGCTACCCCTCCTAAGGCCCCACATGTCACATTAGACGAATCTAATGTGACATTTTATCGCTGCAGTTGTATCCAATTGCCCCACATTTTCGTCGGTAATTCTACCATTATTACTAATTTGCATATGGATAACTAACGAAACCTGTGTCTGTCCGTACAGAGGTCGAGTTATAGCTCCTGCCCACGAGAGGATTAATGATTCCTTGTTTCCAGCGCCCGATCGTACCTATTCTTCAACCTGTGTACAGTGCCTACACCACAACGTTGTTCAGTGAGTTATTCTCAGGATAAAACGCAAATACTACCTAACGTCCCTGTGATTCATATGTGGCTTAAGTTGGTAAAAAGTGGAGACGTAGCGGAGGTAAATGTTGAAAAAAGATGTGTGTGTGTGTGTACTCACCTATTTGTACTCACCTATTTGTGGTTGCAGGGGTCGAGTCATAGCTCCTGGCCTTGCCTCTTCACTGATTGCTACTAGGTCCTCTCTCTCCCTGCTCCATGAGCTTTATCATACCTCGCCTTAAAACTATGTATGGTTCCCGCCTCCACTACTTCACTTTCTAGGCTATTCCATGGCCTGACTACTCTATGACTGAAGAAATACTTCCTAACATCCCTTTGATTCATCTGAGTCTTCAACTTCCAATTGTGACCTCTTGTGTCTGTGTCCCTTCTCTGGAACATCCCGTCTTTGTCCACCTTGTCTATTCCGCGCAGTATTTTGTATGTCGTTATCATGTCTCCCCTGACCCTCCTGTCCTCCAGTGTCGTGTGTGTATGTGTATGTGTGTGTGTGTGTGTGTGTGTGTGTGTGTGTGTGTGTGTGTGTGTGTGTGTGTGTGTGTGTGTGTGTGTGTGTGTACTCACCTAGTTGTGGTTGCAGGGGTCGAGTCATAGCTCCTGGCCCCGTCTCTTCACTGGCCTCTACTGTGTGTGTGTGTGCGCACCCGTGAAGACAGTGGCTTTATAGGATTATAGTGGGTTACTATCCCTGCCTGGGATTTACCTGGGTTTACCTGGGATTTACCTGGAGTTTACCTGGGACTTACCTGGAATACCTGGGGTTTACCTGGATTTTATCTGGGGTTTACCTGGAGTTTACCTGGGGTTTACCTGGAGTTTACCTGGAGTTTACCTGGAGTTTACCTGGAGTTTGGAGTTTACTTGACATTTGCCTGGAGTTTATCTGAAATTTACCTGGAGCTTACCTGGAGTTTGCCTGGAGTTTACTTGACATTTGCCTGGAGTTTACCTGGAATCGTTCCGGATGTCACCGCCCCCGTGGCCCGGTCGCAGACCAGGCCTCCTGGTTGCTGGCCTTATCTATCAAGCTGTTAGTACTCGCCGCCCCGAAGTCCAACGTGTGCACCACAACCAGGCTCATCAGGAACTGTCTGAAGGAAACTGACGAGTTTCCGCTTGAAGACAACCGTGAGTTATTTGGTAATCTCCCGCCCCCATCATTCCTGATGATTAATAATCCGCATAAAATCCTCCATTTTTTTAATTGTCTATGATAATTATTAGTATCATTACATTCACGAGGAAGCACTAAACCCATAAGGGATCGTACAACGCTTGGGGGGAATGGAAGGCATTCAGACTCGATTCAAGGAATTGGAACACAGGTTCAATTTCTGTGATCAGGAGCGTGTCACCAGCATCCAGGAACCTCCTCGAGTGGTTACATTTTCTGAATCACGAAAACTGGCGCTGCTGCGGATCATCTAAGCCAGGTGAGAGCAGGGCAGGTCAGAGCAGGACGGGTCAAGACAGAGCAGATCAGGCAGGGCAGGGCAGGGCAGGGCAGGGCAGGTCAGGGCAGGGCAGTTAGCAGACGAATTTAGCTGCTCTGGTCAACCATGTGTGTGTTAGGTCTGTCTGCTTGTTCAGATGGCCCTAGGGTTGTTTGACTGGGGACAATTACCTCGTGTGTGAGAACGATCTGACCATTCAAACTGAACTCGCCTCGCTGTAGTAGCTGCTGTGAGTGTTGAGTCCCAACTCCTGGCCCCGCATCTAAACTACACACGATGGACTTGGCTAGCTCCATACCTCTTGCATCAAGACTGACATGTCTCTCAAGCTTCCAGCTGGACCACGACATACTGGCTTCCTCTCTTGGTTCCCTGTGAATATTCACTCACCGCTGGAGGTGAGAGATAACGCTTATTGAACTACTCTCAATACAGAGATACACATGGGGATATATTCATCTCTAACTGTGTATATATTCTGAGTGTTTACTTTTAACCCTGCTCGAGGTATTAAAGTCTTCGGGGAGACAGTGTGACACGCAGACTTAATGATCCTTTGAGAAGTAGACTGGCTGTAAACCCAGTTAACCAGCCAAACTTCACTACTCTCCTCTAAAACTTTTCTTCACATATGCACATAGTGTACATTCCTGTACATACGTTTTAACAAAGGGTTACAGATATATCACAAACTCCCACTGCGTCTGCCTTATTTCTTAGTTTACAGAACAGTGCTGCAAAGTTCCGTGTATAAACCATAAACCATCTTTGTACCACTGACCTATAGATTCGTGATAGTCCTGACTACTAATATAACTATCATTGTAGTTTTCTTATAGATACGCTTCTTGTCACCTATTATTCCCTCAGATCAAGGATCGTCGTCCATTTTTTCATGTACGTTTTTCGCAAGGTCAGTCTGCACATCGAGATGTAATTTATTTGAAGAATGACAACTAACTGGTAAAGTTACGCTGGCTTACCTAAGTTAGGCAGGATAAAGCTTTATTAAGTTATTCCTGTTTTATGAAGGGTTTGTTTGCTTGATAAATTAGCTTCCAAGCTAATTAAAAAAAAGCTACATACTGTTTTCTCTTGACGTGAAATTAATTCCCCCGTCCTCCCTCCCCCCCCCCCTCTCTCTCTCTCTCTCTCTCTCTCTCTCTCTCTCTCTCTCTCTCTCTCTCTCTCTCTCTCTCTCTCTGTTGCTCTCCCTCCGTCCCTTCCATACACCAGGTTGATACATGTAAACACACACACCTCACAAATACCTTGCTCAGCCATTCACAATGTTGGCATCAGTCAATACAAACTCCGGGTACACAGCGCTGGCCTCCGTAAACACAACTCCTGGTATATATGTCAGGTGTAAATAAGACTCCTGACACACACACACACACACACACACACACACACACACACACACACACATATATATATATATATATATATATATATATATATATATATATATATATATATATATATATATATATATATATATATATATATGTATATATATACATAAACTAAGGGAGGAGGAAGTTCGGGCGAGATATAAGCGACTATTGGCAGAAAGGTGGGCTAGTGCAAAGATGAGTAGTGGGGGGATTGAAGAGGGTTGGAATAGTTTTAAAAATGCAATATTAGAATGTGGGGCAGAAGTTTGTGGTTATAGGAGGGTGGGTGCAGGAGGAAAGAGGAGTGATTGGTGGAATGATGAAGTAAAGGGTGTGATAAAAGAGAAAAAGGTAGCTTATGAGAGGTTTTTACAAAGCAGAAGTGTTATAAGAATAGCAGAGTATATGGAGAGTAAAAGAAAGGTAAAGAGAGTGGTGAGAGAGTGCAAAAGGAGAGCAGATGAAAGAGTGGGAGAGGCACTGTCAAGAAATTTTAATGAAAATAAGAAAAAAAATTGAAGTGAGTTAAACAAGTTAAGAAAGCCTAGGGAAAGTATGGATTTGTCAGTTAAAAACAGAGTAGGGGAGTTAGTAGATGGGGAGATGGAGGTATTAGGTAGATGGCGAGAATATACCATCTTTTAGGGAGGTATACCATCTTTTAGGAGTGAAGAAGAGCAGAATGTAAGTGTGGGGGAGGTACGTGAGGCATTACGTAAAATGAAAGGGGGTAAAGCAGCTGGAACTGATGGGATCATGACAGAAATGTTAAAAGCAGGGGGGGATATAGTGTTGGAGTGGTTGGTACTTTTGTTTAATAAATGTATGAAAGAGGGGAAGGTACCTAGGGATTGGCGGAGAGCATGTATAGTTCCTTTATATAAAGGGAAAGGGGACAAAAGAGACTGTAAAAATTATAAAGGAATAAGTTTACTGAGTATACCAGGAAAAGTGTACGGTAGGGTTATAATTGAAAGAATTAGAGGTAGGACAGAATGTAGGATTGCGGATGAGCAAGGAGGTTTCAGAGTGGGTAGGGGATGTGTAGATCAAGTGTTTACATTGAAGCATATATGTGAACAGTATTTAGATAAAGGTAGGGAAGTTTTTATTGCATTTATGGATTTAGAAAAGGCATATGATAGAGTGGATAGAGGAGCAATGTGGCAGATGTTGCAAGTATATGGAATAGGTGGTAAGTTACTAAATGCTGTAAAGAGCTTTTATGAGGATAGTGAGGCTCAGGTTAGGGTGTGTAGAAGAGAGGGAGACTGCTTCCCGGTAAAAGTAGGTCTTAGACAGGGATGTGTAATGTCACCATGGTTGTTTAATATATTTATAGATGGGGTTGTAAAGGAAGTAAATGCTAGGGTGTTCGTGAGAGGGGTGGGATTAAATCGTGGGGAATCAAATTCAAAATGGGAATTGACACAGTTACTTTTTGCTGATGATACTGTGCTTATGGGAGATTCTAAAGAAAAATTGCAAAGGTTAGTGGATGAGTTTGGGAATGTGTGTAAAGGTAGAAAGTTGAAAGTGAACATAGAAAAGAGTAAGGTGATGAGGGTGTCAAATGATTTAGATAAAGAAAAATTGGATATCAAATTGGGGAGGAGGAGTATGGAAGAAGTGAATGTTCTCAGATACTTGGGAGTTGACGTGTCGGCGGATGGATTTATGAAGGATGAGGTTAATCATAGAATTGATGAGGGAAAAACGGTGAGTGGTGCGTTGAGGTATATGTGGAGTCAAAAAACGTTATCTATGGAGGCAAAGAAGGGAATGTATGAAAGTATAGTAGTACCAACACTCTTATATGGATGTGAAGCTTGGGTGGTAAATGCAGCAGCGAGGAGACGGTTGGAGGCAGTGGAGATGTCCTGTTTAAGGGCAATGTGTGGTGTAAATATTATGCAGAAAATTCGGAGTGTGGAAATTAGGAAAAGGTGTGGAGTTAATAAAAGTATTGGTCAGAGGGCAGAAGAGGGGTTGTTGAGGTGATTTGGTCATTTAGAGAGAATGGATCAAAGTAGAATGACATGGAAAGCATATAAATCTATAGGGGAAGGAAGGCGAGGTAGGGGTCGTCCTCGAAAGGGTTGGAGAGAGGAGGTAAAGGAGGTTTTTTGAGCTAGGGGCTTGGACTTCCAGCAAGCGTGCGTGAGTGTGTTAGATAGGAGTGAATGGAGACGAATGATACTTGGGACCTGACGATCTGTTGGAGTGTGAGCAGGGTAATATTTAGTGAAGGGATTCAGGGAAACCGGTTATTTTCATATAGTCGGACTTGAGTCCTGGAAATGGGAAGTACAATGCCTGCACTTTAAAGGAGGGGTTTGGGATATTGGCAGTTTGGAGGGATATGTTGTGTATCTCTATACGTATATGCTTCTAAACTGTTGTATTCTGAGCACCTCTGCAAAAACAGTGATTATGTGTGAGTGTGGTGAAAGTGTTGAATGATGATGAGAGTATTTTATTTTTGGTGATTTTCTTTCTTTTTTTTTTTTGGGGTCACCCTGCCTCGGTGGGAGACAGCCGACTTGTTGAAATATATATATATATATATATATATATATATATATATATATATATATATATATATATATATATATATATATTTATATATAAAGTTTTTCTTCTTCTCTTTTTTAGTAATTGTATACAGGAGAAGGGGTTACTAGCCCATTGCTCCCGGCATTTTAGTCGCCTCATACGACACGCATGGCTTACGGAGGAAAGATTCTTTTCCACTTCCCCATGGACAATAGAAGAAATAAAAAAGAACAAGAGCTATTTAGAAAAAGGAGAAAACCTAGATGTATGTATATATATATATGCATGTGCGTGTCTGTGAAGTGTGACCAAAGTGTAAGTAGGAGTAGCAAGATATCCCTGTTATCTTAGCGTGTTTATGAGACAGAAAAAGAAACCAGCAATCCTACCATCATGCAAAACAGTTACAGGTTTTTGTTTCACAGTCATCTGGCAGGACGGTAGTACTTCCCTGGGTGGTTGCTGTCTACCAACCTACTACCTAAAGAGGTCTTTGTGGCATTTATGGATTTGGAAAAGGCGTATGACAGGGTGGATAGGGGGGCAATGTGGCAGATGTTGCAAGTGTATGGTGTAGGAGGTAGGTTACTGAAAGCAGTGAAGAGTTTTTACGAGGATAGTGAGGCTCAAGTTAGAGTATGTAGGAAAGAGGGAAATTTTTTCCCAGTAAAAGTAGGCCTTAGACAAGGATGTGTGATGTCACCGTGGTTGTTTAATATATTTATAGATGGGGTTGTAAGAGAAGTAAATGCGAGGGTCTTGGCAAGAGGCGTGGAGTTAAAAGATAAAGAATCACACACAAAGTGGGAGTTGTCACAGCTGCTCTTTGCTGATGACACTGTGCTCTTGGGAGATTCTGAAGAGAAGTTGCAGAGATTGGTGGATGAATTTGGTAGGGTGTGCAAAAGAAGAAAATTAAAGGTGAATACAGGAAAGAGTAAGGTTATGAGGATAACAAAAAGATTAGGTGATGAAAGATTGAATATCAGATTGGAAGGAGAGAGTATGGAGGAGGTGAACGT
This sequence comes from Cherax quadricarinatus, assembly GCF_038502225.1. Lineage (NCBI taxonomy): Eukaryota > Metazoa > Arthropoda > Malacostraca > Decapoda > Parastacidae > Cherax > Cherax quadricarinatus. Next base: position 3,058,559 of record NC_091316.1, read on the forward strand.
ATTCAGATATTTGGGAGTGGACGTGTCAGCGGATGGGTCTATGAAAGATGAGGTGAATCATAGAATTGATGAGGGAAAAAGAGTGAGTGGTGCACTTAGGAGTCTGTGGAGACAAAGAACTTTGTCCTTGGAGGCAAAGAGGGGAATGTATGAGAGTATAGTTTTACCAACGCTCTTATATGGGTGTGAAGCGTGGGTGATGAATGTTGCAGCGAGGAGAAGGCTGGAGGCAGTGGAGATGTCATGTCTGAGGGCAATGTGTGGTGTGAATATAATGCAGAGAATTCGTAGTTTGGAAGTTAGGAGGAGGTGCGGGATTACCAAAACTGTTGTCCAGAGGGCTGAGGAAGGGTTGTTGAGGTGGTTCGGACATGTAGAGAGAATGGAGCGAAACAGAATGACTTCAAGAGTGTATCAGTCTGTAGTGGAAGGAAGGCGGGGTAGGGGTCGGCCTAGGAAGGGTTGGAGGGAGGGGGTAAAGGAGGTTTTGTGTGCGAGGGGCTTGGACTTCCAGCAGGCATGCGTGAGCGTGTTTGATAGGAGTGAATGGAGACAAATGGTTTTTAATACTTGACGTGCTGTTGGAGTGTGAGCAAAGTAACATTTATGAAGGGATTCAGGGAAACCGGCAGGCCGGACTTGAGTCCTGGAGATGGGAAGTACAGTGCCTGCACTCTGAAGGAGGGGTGTTAATGTTGCAGTTCAAAAACTGTAGTGTAAAGCACCCTTCTGGCAAGACAGTGATGGAGTGAATGATGGTGAAAGTTTTTCTTTTTCGGGCCACCCTGCCTTGGTGGGAATCGGCCGGTGTGATAATAAAAATAAAAAAAAAATTATGTATATATATTATATATATAAATATATGTATATATTATATATATATATATATATATATATATATATATATATATATATATATATATATATATATATATATATATATATATAATGTCGTGCCGAATATGTAAAACTGGTCAATTAGCAAGAACTCATTTAAAATTAAGTTCTTTCTAAAATTTTCTGGTGGCCTTGTGGTTAACGCTCTCGCTTCACACGGTGAGGGCCTGGGTTCGATTCCCAGCCAGAGTAGAAACATTGGACGTGTTTCTTTCACCTGTTGTCTATGTTCCCCATCAGTAAAATGGGTACCTGGGTGTTAGTCGACTGGTGTGGGTCGCATCCTGGGACACTGACCTAAGGAGGCCTGGTCACAGACCGGGCCGCGGGGGCGTTGACCCCCGGAACTCTCTCCAGATAAACTCCAGATCTCCAGATAAACATATTTGTTTTTTTCATTTTTGTTAACATAAAATTAATGACTTTGTACCGAAAGCACCTTAGAAAACTTACCTTACCTTATTATAACAAGCGCAATGGAATTTAGCCTAATCCAATTAAATATATTTTATATAAGTTTACAATAATTTAATAAGAGACAAACACAATGAAATATTTTTTTTCGTTAGGTTCAGAATTATTTTTTTTTTTTTGCGAAATTACTGCATACACAAATTTTCGCTTGCCTTATTCGGCAAGAAGAGCGTTGCTATTTAAATCAAAATCGCAAGTTTTACCTATTCGGTACGACATATATATAGCAACATATTCCAAGCACTTTCGTGATTTCTCACATTATCATGGACCTGTGAAAACAAAAGAACAGCTAAGACATCACCTCTCCATCCACAGAATCCGAACCTACACACTCTGCTGGTATACATAAGAGTACTCTATAGATACGAATCTACACTTCCCCAGAAAACATTTGCTCTGGGATCCTCTTCCGCGCCTTTATAATGGAATCCAGTATCGTATCATACACTTCCAAAAACTACGTTTCTCTTCCTTATAAGTTAAAAGAATGACGATCATAGTATCCTTAGAACTTTTTGTTGGGACGCAAGAGAACCACCGGTCGTGAAGTCGCAGCTGGTCGTATTGGAGCTTTGAAAGTCGTATTTAGACGCATTACACTCAAAACAATTATAGAAAAGTCGTATCCTGGCGCACCCGACACAAACACCACTTGATCTATCGCTGTTTCAGCTGGCTGACGTCCACCACTTAAATCTAACGTGGACCGTGATAAAACTGCGGTCTTTTTTCACCCCTCTGGTTTCCCAAGGAAACCGGATAAATAAAATATTTCCCCGGCACTAAAAAAACCACGAAGAAAATCCTGGCGTAACACCGAGACAATTATTTACGATACCACTTCGAGTGGAAGACTTTTCAGGAGTGATGAAAATAAGAGAGGCAGTGGCAACACTTCGCCCCGTGTGGCGTCTTGCTTCAATCAAGTCGCTGATCTGATGAAGGTCTACGAAGGGCAAAATGTCGCAGCGATGAAAGCTTGTCCTGAAACACTTTTCTGAGGTCATATTCAATAGGATTTACATTTACATATTCATGAGGAAGAAGTCATTAGCGGGGAATATATAAACACGGCGCTGATGGTGTGGCTTGTTATCTCAAACTGCTTAGTTATCCGCTCTAGCATATTTAACCCAGGGCTTATCTACCTCCAGGGCTTACCTGCCTCCAGGGCTTACCTGCCTCCAGGGCTTATCTACCTCCAGGGCTTACCTACCTCCAGGGCTTACCTGCCTCCAGGGCTTACCTGCCTCCAGGGCTTACCTACCTCCAGGGCTTATCTACCTCCAGGGCTTACCTGCCTCCAGGGCTTACCTGCCTCCAGGGCTTACCTACCTCCAGGGCTTATCTACCTACAGGGCTTACCTGCCTCCAGGGCTTACCTGCCTCCAGGGCTTACCTGCCTCCAGGGCTTACCTACCTCCAGGGCTTATCTACCTCCAGGGCTTACCTGCCTCCAGGGCTTACCTGCCTCCAGGGCTTACCTACCTCCAGGGCTTATCTACCTCCAGGGCTTACCTGCCTCCAGGGCTTACCTGCCTCCAGGGCTTACCTATCTCCAGGGCTTATCTACCTACAGGGCTTACCTGCCTCCAGGGCTTACCTGCCTCCAGGGCTTACCTACCTCCAGGGCTTATCTACCTACAGGGCTTACCTGCCTCCAGGGCTTACCTGCCTCCAGGGCTTACCTACCTCCAGGGCTTATCTACCTACAGGGCATGTGTACCTTCAGGGATTATTTACCTCCAGGACTTGTCTATCTCCAGGACTTGTCTACCTCCAGGACTTGTCTACCTCCAGGACTTGTCTACCTCCAGGACTTGTCTACCTCCAGGACTTGTCTACCTCCAGGACCATCCTGTACTTTATTACTGTCAGACTTCATCAGAGACTTCATTAAACTCAACCATGAGTAATTAAGCCCTTTGTCTCCCTGTACCTCTCTTATTTTCAACCTCTACCTTTTTTATTTTCTCCATGTACCTCTCTTATTTTCTCCCTGTACCTTTCTTATTTTCTCCCTGTACCTATCTCATTTTCTCCCTGTACCTTTCTTATTTTCTCCCTTTACCTCTCTTATTTTCTCCCTATACCTTTCTTATTTTCTCCCTGTACCTCTCTTATTTTCTCCCTTTACCTCTCTTATTTTCTCCCTGTACCTTTCTTATTTTCTCCCTTTACCTCTCTTATTTTCTCCCTGTACCTTTCTTATTTTCTCCCTGTACCTCTCTTATTTTCTCCCTTTACCTCTCTTATTTTCTCCCTGTACCTTTCTTATTTTCTCCCTGTACCTCTCTTATTTTCTCCATGTACCTCTCTTTTTTCCTAGTTCATCATTTTTCCTCTCATCTATCTCTTTTCCCTATACCTCTTCTTTTCCTAATCACCTCTCTCTCCCCCACTACCTTTCTCTCACTCTTTCTCTCTCTCTCTCTCCCTCTCACCCTTCACTTTTCTTTCTCTCTCTCTCTCCCACCCCTCACCTCTCTCTCTCTCTCTCTCTCCCTCCACCACTTCTCTCTCTCCCTCACCTCTCTCTCTCTCTCTCTCTCTCTCTCTCTCTCTCTCTCTCTCTCTCTCTCTCTCTCTCTCTCTCTCTCTCTCTCTCTCTCTCTCTCTCTCTCTCTCTCTCTCTCTCACCCTTACGTTTCTACGTCTCTCTCTCTCTCCCACATGTCATAATACAATATTACCAGCGTCTTGAGTGCTGCCTTCAATCCGGGTTCCACACTCTTACAGGAATGGGAACAGGGAATGGGAATGGACATTGATCTTGGAAAGAACCTGCTGGGAAGCGACAGTAGTATTGCAGGTGTTTGTGTGTGTGTTTGTGTGTGTGTGTGTGTGTGTGTGTGTGTGTGTGTGTGTGTGTATGTGTGTGTGTGTGTGTGTATGTATGTGTGTGTGTGTGTGTGTGTGTGTGTGTGTATGTTTTGTGTGTGTGTGTGTGTGTGTGTATGTGTGTGTGTGTGTGTGTGTGTGTGTGTGTGTGTGTGTGTATGTGTGTGTGTGTGTGTGTGTATGTGTATGTGTGTATGTGTGTGTATGTGTGTGTGTGTGTGTGTGTGTGTGTGTGTGTGTGTGTGTGTGCTCACCTAGTTGAGGTTGCAGGGGTCGAGTCCAAGCTCCTGGCCCCGCCTCTTCACTGGTCGCTACTAGTCACTCTCCCTGAACCGTGAGCTTTATCATACCTCTGCTTAAAGCTATGTATGGATCCTGCCTCCACTACATCGCTTCCCAAACTATTCCACTTCCTGACTACTCTGTGGCTGAAAAAATACTTCCTAAGATCCCTGTGATTCATCTGTGTCTTCAACTTCCAACTGTGTCCCCTTGTTGCTGTGTCCGATCTCTGGAACATCCTGTCTTTGTCCACCTTGTCAATTTCTCTCAGTATTTTGTATGTCGTTATCATGTCCCCCCTATCTCTCCTGTCCTCCAGTGTCGTCAGGTTGATTTCCCTTAACCTCTCCTCGTAGGACATACCTCTTAGCTCTGGGACTAGTCTTGTTGCAAACCTTTGCACTTTCTCTAGTTTCTTTACGTGCTTGGCTAGGTGTGGGTTCCAAACTGGTGCCGCATACTCCAATATGAGCCTAACGTACACGGTGTACAGGGTCCTGAATGATTCCTTATTAAGATGTCGGAATGCTGTTCTGAGGTTTGCTAGGCGCCCATATGCTGCAGCAGTTATTTGGTTGATGTGCGCTTCAGGAGATGTGCCTGGTGTTATACTCACCCCAAAATCTTTTTCCTTGAGTAAGGTTTGTAGTCTCTGGCCCCCTAGACTGTACTCCGTCTGCGGTCTTCTTTGCCCTTCCCCAATCTTCATGACTTTGCACTTGGTGGGATTGAACTCCAGGAGCCAATTGCTGGACCAGGTCTGCAGCCTGTCCAGATCCCTTTGTAGTTCTGCCTGGTCTTCGATCGAGTGAATTCTTCTCATTAACTTCACGTCATCTGCAAACAGGGACACCTCAGAGTCTATTCCTTCCGTCATGTCGTTCACAAATACCAGAAACAGCACTGGTCCTAGGACTGACCCCTGTGGGACCCCGCTGGTCACAGGTGCCCACTCTGACACCTCGCCACGTACCATGACTCGCTGCTGTCTTCCTGACAAGTATTCCCTGATCCATTGTAGTGCCTTCCCTGTTATCCCTGCTTGGTCCTCCAGTTTTTGCACCAATCTCTTGTGTGGAACTGTGTCAAACGCCTTCTTGCAGTCCAAGAAAATGCAATCCACCCACCCCTCTCTCTCTCTTGTCTTACTGCTGTCACCATGTCATAGAACTCCATTAGGTTTGTGACACAGGATTTCCCGTCCCTGAAACCATGTTGGCTGCTGTTGATGAGATCGTTCCTTTCTAGGTGTTCCACCACTCTTCTCCTGATAATCTTCTCCATGATTCTGCATACTATACATGTCAGTGACACTGGTCTGTAGTTTAATGCTTCATGTCTGTCTCCTTTTTTAAAGATTGGGACTACATTTGCTGTCTTCCATGCCTCAGGCAATCTCCCTGTTTCGATAGATGTATTGAATATTGTTGTTAGGGGTACACATAGCACCTCTGCTCCCTCTCTCAATACCCATGGGGAGATGTTATCTGGCCCCATTGCCTTTGAGGTATCTAGCTCACTCAGAAGCCTCTTCACTTCTTCCTCGGTTGTGTGCACTGTGTCCAGCACTTGGTGGTGTGCCCCACCTCTCCGTCTTTCTGGAGCCCCTTCTGTCTCCTCTGTGAACACTTCTTTGAATCTCTTGTTGAGTTCCTCACATGCTTCACGGTCATTTCTTGTTGTCTCTCCTCCTTCCTTCCTTAGCCTGATTACCTGGTCCTTGACTGTTGTTTTCCTCCTGATGTGGCTGTACAACAGTTTCGGGTCAGATTTGGCTTTCGTTGCTATGTCGTTTTCATATTGTCTTTGGGCCTCAATTCTTATCTGTGCATATTCGTTTCTGGCTCTACGACTGCTCTCCTTATTCTCCTGGGTCCTTTGCCTTCTATATTTCTTCCATTCCCTAGCACACTTGGTTTTTGCCTCCCTGCACCTTTGGTGTGTGTGTGTGTGTGTGTGTGTATGTGCGTGCGTGTGTGTGTGTGTGTGTGTGTGTGTGTGTGTGTGTGTGTGTGTGTGTGTTTGTGTGTGTGTGTGTTTATGTGTGTGTGTGTGTGTGTGTGTGTGTGTTTGTGTGTGTGTGTGTGTGTGTATGTATGTGTGTGTGTGTATGTGTGTGTATGTGTGTGTGTGTGTGTGTGTGTGTGTGTGTGTGTGTGTGTGTGTGTGTGTGTGTGTGTGTGTGTGTGTGTGTGTGTGTGTGTGTGTGTGAGTGTCTACCCTTGTGTGTGTGTGCTTGTGTGTGAGGGAGGGATGGTTAGGGGGGGGGTAGGTGGTGTGATTGAAAGTACCGTCGTGTAGGCACAAATTTAGTCTCATTTATCTTTCCCAATTATGCTACACTCTCCACTTATTGAACATTCTGGATTTACGTATTAATTATTGCTGGTTATTATCATTTTTCTTGTTCACATTGAGAGAGGACTTCCTAGCTTCCTAAGTATTCTTACTGCTAATAGCTACCGGTAGTAACACTGCCCTACCCCTGTGTGCGTGTGTGCGTGTGTGTGTGTGTGAGTGTGTGTGTGTGAGAGTGTCTTGTGTGGTGTAATGACTGGCGGCAACTTCTTGTGACCTGACCACAACCCTCCTGGGACTTGACCCTCGCACCGTCTTACAATGTTGCCTTAAAAGCTTGTCCCACCTAGCTTATGTTAAGTTACTTGCCTTGTGTGTGTGTGTGTGTCTGGATTTAAGTATCAATTATTGCTGGTTATTATCCTGTTCCATGTTCACATTGGGAGAGGACTTCCTAGCTACCTAAGTATTCTTACTGCTAATAACTACTGGAATTAATACTAGTCTACTCCTCGCTGGACTCTACCTTCTCACACTCGTCAACACTATATTCACTATGTCTATGCTATTTCTATTCTAATTCTGGTAATAGCTTGCAGGAGTGAGTGACCAGTATCAAACAGTATGCAAGGCCAGCCAGGGCTGTCAACATGCAAACCGCAAATAGGCGAATAACTTGGCTGCAATGGTGCGGTGACAGGTTGTCAGCTGCTGATGACGGAGTCGTCGTATGTAGGCCTTAAATCCCTATTTTGGAGAGCCTTCACCCGTGATGTTTATAACCATATATTCTCATACATCCCGCTTCCTCACGCGATTTCACTCTTCACTGATGATAGTATACACTTCACATTATATGCACTTCACTTTATATGTATAATGGCGTACAACTTGTCGTGACGTCACTTCTTCAGGCCTACCGCTGCCAATGTGGCAACAGCGCCTAAGACCCCCAATGGTTTGCGCTTTGAAATATTATGATTTCAGCTTTCCTCTCACTTTTTTTTAACTAATAACTTTAATTATCACTCGTAGTATTGTTCACTGACGTTCCACTACCACTGATTACTGCTAGCTGTTATTGCACGCCTTACAACGCTAAGATTCTTGGAGCCTTGTTACCCACGTCTGCACCCCACGGACCCACGCGTGTGTGTGAGTGTGTGTGTGTGTGCACTCACCTTATTCACCTAATTGTGGTTGCAGGAGTCGATTCATAGCTCCTGGTCCCGCCTCTTCACCTGGCTGCTACCCGGTCACTCTTCCCGCTCCGTGAGCTTTATCATACCTCTTCTTAAAGCTAGGTATGGATCCTGCCTCCACTACATCAGTACCCAGGCTATTCCACTTCCTGACAACTCTGTGACTGAAGATATACTTCCTAACATCCCTGTGGTTCATCTGAGTCTTCAGCTTCCAACTGTAACCCCTCGTTGCTGTGTCCCATCTCTGGAACGTCCTGTCTTTGTCCACCTTGTTTGTACCTCTCAGTATTTTATATGTTGTTATTATATCCCCCCTAACTCTCCTGTCTTCCAATGTCGTTATGTCGATTTCCCTTAACCTCTCTTCGTAGGACATACCCCATAGCTCCGGGACTAGTCTTGCTGCAAACCTTTGCACTTTCTCTAGTTTCCTTACATGCTTGGCTAGGTGACGGTTCCAAACTGGCGCTGCACATTCCAATATGAGCCTAACACACACAGTGTACAGGGTCCTGAATGACTCCTTATTTAGCTGTCGGAATGTTGTTCTTAGGTTTGCCAGGCGCCCATATGCTGCAGCAGTTATTTGGTTGATGTGCGCCTCAGGAGATGTGCCTGGTGTTATACTCACCCCAAGATCTTTTTCCTTGAGTGAGGTCTGTAGGCTCTGGCCACCTAGACTGTACTCCATCTGCGGTCTTCTTTGCCCTTCCCCAATCTTCATGACCTTGCACTTGGTGAGGTTGAACTCCAGGAGCCAGTTTCTGGACCAGGGCTGCAGTCTGTCCAGATCCCTCTGTAGTTCTGTCCGGTCTTCGTCCGACTGAATTCTTTTCATCAACTTCACGTCATCTGCAAACAGGGAGACTTCGGAGTCCATTCCTTCCGTCATGTCGTTCACAAATACCAGAAACATCACCGGTCCCAGGACTGATCCCTGTGGCACCCCGACCGTTACCGGCGCCCACTCTGACACCTCGCCACGTACCATGACTCGCTGTTACCTTCCTGATAGGTATTCCCTGATCCACTGTAGTGCCTTCCCTATTATCCCTGACTGGTCCTCCAGCTTCTGCACTAATCTCTTGTGTGGCACTGTGTCAAACGCCTTCTTACAGTCCAAGAAAATTCAGTCTACCCACCCCTCTCTCTCTCTTGTCTTACTGCCGTCACCCTGTCATAGAACTCCAGTAGATTTGTGGCACAGGATTTCCCGTCCCTGAAACCGTGCTGGCTGTGTTCAGTTATGTTTGCTGGGGTCGAGTCACAGCTCCCAGCTTCGCTTCCTACGTGGCACTAACATGGCACAAACATGGCACTAACATGGCGCTAACTCATCGGAAGCTTACTAAAATGAGTTGCGCTTATCATACCCGTCCCTAAAACTGGGAATGAAATCTGCCAGCAGTTCAACACAACTTTTGTTCATCACGGGTGTTCTTCACCCCTGGCAGGCAGACAGTTCTTCAGTTTCAATGACTATAACTTATCAGGGGGTCTTCAACCCCCCCTAAACATTTTTAATAAACATACAAACATCAAAAATGTTTACATCGAGTGAGAGGACGAACTTAAGCCTCGTAAATTAATGGCGATATTTTCTCTATAATATTTTGGATGGTTAATAATAATGCACAATGGAGGAATTTTTTTTAAATAGTGACGCTATTATTTTTAATCATGTGGAATTCTGAGTAAATTTTGCGCAGAAAAATTTGGAAAGGTTTTGGTGCGTCGTCAGATTTCAGTGAAATTTTATTGATGGGTAAATCTGCCGTAATTGGTAAGATTATTGTTGTGTTGTAATGATGTTTATTTTACCTGTACCCGGCCTGCACCTGGCCTGTACCTGGCCTGTACCTGGTCTGTACCTGGCCTGTACCCGGCCTGTACCTGGCCTGTACCTGGCCTGTACCTGGCCTGTACCTGGCCTGTACCTGGCCTGTACCTGGCCTGTACCTGGCCTGTACCTGGCCTGTACCTGGTCTGTACCTGGCCTGTACCTGGCCTGTACCTGGTCTGTACCTGGCCTGTACCTGGCCTGTACCTGGCCTGTACCTGGCCTGTACCCGGCCTGTACCCGGCCTGTACCTGGCCTGTACCTGGCCTGTACCTGGCCTGTACCTGGCCTGTACCTGGCCTGTACCTGGCCTGTACCTGGCCTGTACCTGGTCTGTACCTGGCCTGTACCTGGCCTGTACCTGGTCTGTACCTGGCCTGTACCTGGTCTGTACCTGGCCTGTACCTGGCCTGTACCTGGCCTGTACCTGGCCTGTACCTGGCCTGTACCTGGCCTGTACCTGGTCTGTACCTGGCCTGTACCTGGCCTGTACCTGGTCTGTACCTGGCCTGTACCTGGTCTGTACCTGGCCTGTACCTGGCCTGTACCTGGCCTGTACCCGGCCTGTACCTGGTCTGTACCTGGCCTGTACCTGGTCTGTACCTGGCCTGTACCTGGCCTGTACCTGGCCTGTACCTGGCCTGTACCTGGCCTGTACCTGGCCTGTACCTGGCCTGTACCTGGTCTGTACCTGGCCTGTACCCGGCCTGTACCTGGTCTGTACCTGGCCTGTACCCGGTCTGTATCCGGCCTGTACCCGGCCTGTACACGGCCTGTGCCCGGCCTGTACCCGGCCTGTACCCGGCCTGTACCCGGCCTGCACCCGGCCTGCACCCGGCCTGCACCCGGCCTGTACCCGGACTGTACCCGGTCTGCACCCGGCCTGCAGACGGCCTGTACCCGGACTGTGCCCGGCCTGTACCCGGCCTGTACCCGGCCTGTGCCCGGCCTGTGCCCGGCCTGTACCTGGCCTGTACCCGGCCTGTACCCGGCCTGTACCCGGCCTGTACCCGGCCTGTACCCGGCCTGTACCCGGTCTGTACCTGGCCTGTACCCGGCCTGTACCCAGCCTGTACCCGGCCTGTACCCGGCCTGTACCCGGCCTGTACCCGGCCTGTACCCGGCCTGTACCCGGCCTGTACCCGGCCTGTACCCGGCATGTACCCGGCCTGTACCCGGCCTGTACCCGGCCTGTACCCGGCCTGTACCCGGCCTGTACCCGGCCTGTACCCGGCCTGTACCCGGCCTGTACCCAGCCTGTACCCGGCCTGTACCCGGCCTGTACTTCACCTGTGCCCGGCCTGTACTTCACCTGCGTCAAACAGTTGGTGCTACCTTCCTGCTGATGGATCTTTATAAATCCAGGCCTGGTCATGGACCGGGCCGCGGGGGCGTTAACCCCCGGTTCTGAGTAGAGGTGATCAGGCAACGGCTGGTGTACCGCGTACCGGTGTCTCGTTACCACACCGTCATAATAAAAACAGTTATCGTGTCAGCAGGTGTTTTTATGGTCGACAAATGCCTCCTGACGCAAGGAGAAAGATCTTGGCGTGAGTATAACACCGAACACGTCTCCGGAAGCACACATCAACCAGAAAACTGCTGCAGCATATGGGCGCCTGGCAAACCTGAGATTAGCATTCCGATACCTAAGTAAGGAATCTTTCAAGACACTGTACACCGTGTACGTCAGACCCATACTGGAGTATGCAGCACATGTTTGGAACCCACAGTTGATCAAGCACGTCAAGAAATTAGAGAAAGTGCAGATGTTTGCGACAAGGTTAGTTCCAGAGCTAAGGGGAATGTCCTATGAAGAAAGGTTGAGGGAAATCGGCCTGACGACACTGGAGGACAGGAGGGATAGGGGAGACATGATAACGACATACAAAATACTGCGTGGAATAGACAGGGTGGACAGAGACAGGATGTTCCAGTAGAGGGTACAGAGAAACAAGGGGTCACTTTTGGAAGTTGAAGACTCAGATGAGCCACAGGGATGTTAGGAAGCATTTCTTCAGTCACAGAGTGGTCAGGAAGAGGAGCGGTCTGGCGAGCGAAGTAGTGGAGGCAGGAACCATACATAGCTTTAAGACAAGGAATGATAAAGTTCATGGTGCAGGGAGAGAGAGGACCTAGTAGCATTCAGTGAAGAGCCGGGGCCAGGAGCTGAGTCTCGACCCCTGCAACTACAATTAGGTGAGTACACACACACACACACATACACACACACATACACACACACACACACACACACACACACACACACACACACACACACACACATATATACACACACACACACACACACACACACACACACACACACACACACACACACACACACACACACACACATACATATGGCCTGAAAAACTGTGTGACAATACTGCGAAAAGTTATCAAAGGCTGACACAACCATCATCATGCTGCTGCTGCTGCTGCTGCTGCTGCTGCTGCTGCTGCTGCTGCTGCTGCTGCTGCTGCTGCTGCTGCTGCTGCTGCTGCTGCTGCTGCTGCTGCTGTTGTTGTCGTCAGCATCACTGCTGAAGTTGTGATTGTCACTGTGACTGCTGACAAATTTTCGCTATTTTGTTATTGACACTTCTTTTCTATAAATATTGGAAGATTCACTTTTGTCACTGCAACGAGTAGTGTCACTTTTGTCACTGCAACGAGTAGTGTCACTTTTGTCACTGCAACGAGTAGTGTCACTTTTGTCACTGCAACGAGTAGTGTCACTTCTTAATTCACTACAACTCATTCTAGTACGGATTTGTAGCAAAATAATTTTAATAAGGTAACCGGAACCACCAGCTGATTTCGAAGGTGTATTATGAGATTTAAAGTGTTCATTTGTCTCGAGCTAATGAATTTCCCCTCTGTAACACCGCCTCTTTTCCAGTCTCCGGTGTCTGCAAAGCTCATCTGGAAGGTTGTGTGTGCTTCTAACCTTCAGAAATCATGACACCGAGTTTTAATCCAGGCCAGTTTTACCACTCAGCTTGCTACATCGTTTGTCATCTGAACATTTTGTATCTTTCTGCCTCCTACCACCTGGAAGCTCTTCCAGGAGGGCTCCAGCAGGATTTCAAAGGCGGTGTTTTACACACACTCACACACCGCAATATATATCATCATCCTTTCCAGCTTTCCTACCAGAAATCATTTTCCATTTTGCTCTCTTACATACATGGAAATTGCTTGACGTTTTCTGTGTGTTTAGACCATTGTTATTTCCTTTTCTAAGCTGTGGGTTATTTGCGATTTGTTCCTGGCACTGAAATGAAGGTTCACTGTGAATTGTTCCAGCCAGTACTAAGGGTTTGTCGAGGACTGCTCCAGTCACGGTATTGAAGGTTAGTTGTGATTCGCTACATCCATTGTTCAAGCCACTGTACTCTAATCATTCCTTCCCTCGTATTTCCCATATTCTTATAGTATCATTCTTAGTAATCACTAATTTCCAGAATCCATCTCCCTGGAAGCCTGTACAGAGAGGCTTCCTGGAACCCTACAGCCCAAGAACTGCACAATATCCCACTTTTGCCTTTTTCAGTTCTCCCCCTTTCATGCCTATCAGATTTTTTACATTTTTGTTGCCTGCCTTTTTTTCACGTTCGTTCATCTGTAAAGAAAAATTACCTTTATATATATGCAAGTGACCTGAAGGACCTTTTGTCTCTGTAAGATCTATATATAACGTGTCTTTTATTTCTTATGGTTTTTTCCTCTCCTCTGACCTTTTCAAGCTGTAATGTTCACTGTTATACACTAACAATCACCCAGTTATACACTGTAACACTCACTATACACTAGATCCTTCAGTCATACACTGTAAGATTTGCTCAGATATATACTGTAACTCATTACACACTACAGCATTTTCCCGATTATATAATACAACATGTAATAGGTTATACATTCTGTAATACAATCACGTGAACATTGTAACATTCACTCAGTGAAAGTTTACATTCTTCACTGAATCATTCAACGCCTTCAGGATCTGTCGAGAGACTTGTTCATCTTGAAGGGGGTACCTTGAAGGGGTATTTTGAAAGGGGTAACTTGAAGGGATATCTTGAAGGAAATCTCTTGAAGGGGTTGAAGGAGTTATCTTGAAGGGGAGTCTCTTGAAGGGGTTATGTTGAAGGGGTATTTTGAACGGTATCTTAAAGGGGCGGCGCGTCTTGGAGGGAGTGTCTTGAAAGGGGTATCTTGAAGGGGTTATCTTGAAGGGGGTATCGTGAAGAAAGTATCCTGAAGAGATGAATTTGAAGGGAATATCATGAAAGATCTCTGAGCATTCAAAAATTCATCATTATCGTAAGAATTAATGCATTTCCTCCTCACACAGTTCCAGATCGTTGACAAAACCTTCACCTTGAAAATCTCGCCTGGAAGAAACTGCAGCTTCAGAGAACTTCATTGAGAGATAACGATTTCGTTACTCACGGAAAACATTCACGTACGATTCTCTCTCTCTCTGTCTCTCTCTCGATTTACTTTTTCTTAAAGAAGTTGATAAAAAAAAGAAATTTATCTGACTTCAGCCAGCAGCGGAAATCTTGTCGGACCGAGTCCAAAAGAAACGTTAATCCCAGACCGCCTTGTAAATCTTATTTTTTACCCTATATTATGTATATATATATATATATATATATATATATATATATATATATATATATATATATATATATATATATATATATATATATATATATATATAGATATATATATATAGATATATATATTATATTATATTATATTACATAATATGGTATATAAGATGTGAGAGATACATGTCTAGTACATATTGTTACATGTTTGTCACTGATTATAATGCGAAAATCTCATCCAGCACCTCAGAGCTGGGGTGCGTGCCCAAAATACAGCAGGCATTACCCCTCTGAACAGCAGCGCTGAGTCGCTAGAACAGAAAACTAGCTGCCCTGGGATCTCTAGTTGCCCTGATGAGCCTTTTGCCTAGCTCCTTAAGGAATTTAGATGCATTCTTTCTCCATGAGCCAAGGGTCTCTGAGTCTATTGGAACAAACGTATAATAATGGGCAAGTTCTCCATATTTTCTAGACTTTTGGGACTCCCTGAAGCTGGCAGCTGCCCCTCCTTCCTCCCTGATGTATTGGAGATGGGTATCAGCCAAGGTAGATGCACATGTGTAGTCCCACACCACCTGCTTACCGTCTGTCCAGGCTTGAAGGGTGATACCATCTGGACTGCTGGGCATCCGGCTGCTGTGAGGCTCCTCTTGATAATGTTATTAACCTCCTCATGTCTTCCAATCTTTCCCTCGGATTTACGGCACACAAGATCATGGTACCCGAATCGGTCTGCTGCTTCACTGCCACAAATACACCTGTGTTCGGCGAGAATAGGGGCGGCAAGTCGAAAGGCAACACTAATGCGGATGGTCTGTGGGTCGAGCCTTGTGCCAGGGCTGGAGTTGGGAACAGCCAATAGAAAGTCCCCTGCATGATGAGCTCTCACTGCCAGGAGACGGGTTCTATCCTTCCCTGACACACTCTGAAGCATTGTTGAGGCTATTTTCTCCACTATTGGGCCATCCCAGTGCGACTGTTTGTAGTTGTTGGGGAGAGCAGGTCTAGTTTCAGAGCCCGTTAGATTATCCCAGATCTTGGCTCCGTCAATGAACTTTTGGTCCTGGACTCCAATCTTGTCTCTAAGATGTTTAGGGAAAATCCCTGCTACAAGCCCTCTGGATGCAACGCATGAGGACAGAAAAGCAGGTAGCGCAATCCAATCTGTGATGACTTGCAGACACCAATACCTCCTAGTCTGACTGGAAGTGTAGCTTGGTTCCACTGCCCATCTTCTAGAGTAAGGTTAAGTACTTTCGTAAAAATCTGCCTCAGGATACTTACACACACATATATATATATATATATATATATATATATATATATATATATATATATATATATATATATATATATATATATATATATATATATATATATATATATATATATATATATATGTCGTGCCGAATAGGCAGAACTTGCGATTTTGGCTTAAATAGCAACGCTCATCTTGCCATATAAGACAAGCGAAAATTTGTGTATGCAATAATTTCGCCAAAATCATTCTGTACCTAACGAAAAAAATATATTTGATTGTGTTTGTTTAGTACTAAATTATTGTAAACGAATTTAAAATATATTTAATTGGGTTAGGCTAAAATAAATTGCTCTTGTTATAATAAGGTTAGGTAAGTTTTCTAAGATTCTTTTGGTGCAAAATTAAAAATTTTTACATTACCATTAATGAAAAAATATATCTTTAAACGTATAAGAGAAAATTTCAGAAAGGACTTAATTTTAAATGAGTTCTTGCTAATTGACCAGTTTTACATATTCGGCACGACATATATATATATATATATATATATATATATATATATATATATATATATATATATATATATATATATATATATATATATATATATATATATATATATATATATATATATATATATATATATGTATTTTATTTTTTTTTATTATCACACTGGCCGATTCCCACCAAGGCAGGGTGGCCCGAAAAAGAAAAACTTTCACCATCATTCACTCCATCACTGTCTTGCCAGAAGGGTGCTTTACACTACAGTTTTTAAGCTGCAACATTAACACCCCTCCTTCAGAGTGCAGGCACTGTACTTCCCATCTCCAGGACTCAAGTCCAGCCTGCCGGTTTCCCTGAATCCCTTCATAAATGTTACTTTGCTCACACTCCAACAGCACGTCAAGTATTAAAAATCATTTGTCTCCATTCACTCCTATCAAACACGCTCACGCATGCCTGCTGGAAGTCCAAGCCCCTCGCACACAAAACCTAATTTACCCCCTCCCTCCAACCTTTCCTAGGCCGACCCCTACCCCGCCTTCCTTCCACTACAGACTGATACACTCTTGAAGTTTTTCTGTTTCGCTCCATTCTCTCTACATGTCCGAACCACCTCAACAACCCTTCCTCAGCCCTCTGGACAACAGTTTTGGTAATCCCGCACCTCCTCCTAACTTCCAAACTACGAATTCTCTACATTATATTCACACCACACATTGCTCTCAGACATGACATCTCCACTGCCTCCAACCTTCTCCTCGCTGCAACATTCATCACCCATGCTTTGCACCCATATAAGAGCGTTGGTAAAACTATACTCTCATACATTCCCCTCTTTGCCTCCAAGGACAAAGTTCTTTGTCTCCACAGACTCCTAAGTGCACCTCTCACCCTTTTCCCCTCATCAATTCTATGATTCACCTCATCTTTCATAGACCCAACCGCTGACACGTCCACTCCCAAATATCTGAATACATTCACCTCCTCCATACTCTCTCCCTCCAATCTGATATCCAATCTTTCATCACCTAATTTTTTTGTTATCCTCATAACCTTATTCTTTCCTGTATTCACTTTCAATTTTCTTCTTTTGCACACCCTACCAAATTCATCCACCAATCTCTGCAACTTCTCTTCAGAATCTCCCAAGAGCACAGTGTCATCAGCAAAGAGCAACTGTGACAACTCCCACTTTATGTGTGATTCTTTATCTTTTAACTCCACGCCTCTTGCCAAGACCCTCGCATTTACTTCTCTTACAACCCCATCTATAAATATATTAAACAACCACGGTGACATCACACATCCTTGTCTAAGGCCTACTTTTACTGGGAAATAATTTCCCTCTTTCCTACATACTCTAACTTGAGCCTCACTATCCTCGTAAAAACTCTTCACTGCTTTCAGTAACCCACCTCCTACACCATACACCTGCAACATCTGCCACATTGCCTCCCTATCCACCCTGTCATACGCCTTTTCCAAATCCA
>NC_091316.1:3081278-3091278 GCF_038502225.1 Cherax quadricarinatus
TTGGCAACGCTGCTGTCTGCTGCGGCTGCTGCTGCTGCACTTGGCAGCTGCAGCTGCTGCTGCTGCTGCGCTGCAGCAATGCTGCTGTCGTAACTGCTGCTGCTAACGCGCTTGCGTTTGCTGCTGCTCTGCTGCTGCTGTAACTAGCAGCAGCGTTGCGGCTGGCTGCGCGCAGCAGCTGCTGCGTCCTGCTGCTGCTGCCCGCTGCTGCTGTCTGCTGCTGCAACAACAGCTTGCTGCTGCTGCTGGCGCAATTGCTGTGCTGCTGCTGCTGCTGCGCTGCTGCTGCAGCTGCAGCAGCTGCTGCATAAGCTGCTGCGCCATGCTGCTGCTGCTGCTGCAGCAGCTGCTGCTGCAGCTACTGCTGCGCTGCTGCTGCTGCTACTGCTCGCCAATCTGCTGCTGCTGCTGCTGCACGCACGCTGCTGCTTCTAGCTGCTGCTGGTTGCTGCTGCTGGTTGCTCTGCTGCTGTCATAACACGCTTGGTGACTGCCGGTTGCTGCTGTTGTCTGCCGCTGCTGCGTAACGCTGCTGCTGCTCCGCCAACGCTGCTGCTGCTGCTGCTGCTGCTGCTGCTGCTGCTGCTGCTGCTGGCTGCTGCTGCTCATAACTGCTGCTGGTTGCTGCCAACGGTTGCTGCTGTGCTACTGCTACTGCTGCTGCTGCAACCTGCTGCTGCATAACTGCTGCTGCTGCTGTTGCAGCTGCTGCTGTCATATGCTGCTGCTGGCTGCTGCTGGTTGCTGCTGCCCTGCTGCTGGTGCTGCTGCTGCTGCTAGCAACGCTGCTGCTGTCATCTCACGGCTGCTCCTGCTGCTGCTGGTTGCTGCAACGGTTGCTGCTGCCCAGTCACTGCTGCTGCTGCTGCTGGCTGCGCTGCTGTCATGCTGCTGCTGCTGCTGCTAGCAACGCTACTGCCTGTCAAACTGCTGCTGGTTGCTGCTAACGGTTGCTGCTGCTGCTCCTGCTGGTGCTGCTACTGCTGCTTAACTTGCTGCTGCTGCTCCTGCTGCGGCTGTCTAACACTGCTGGTGCTGCTGCTGGTTGCTGCTGATGCTGCTGCTGCTGCTACTGCAGCTGCTGCTGCTGCCTGCTGCGCTGCTGCGCTGCTGCTGCTCTGCTGCTGCTGCTCGCCAACACTGCTGGTTCTGCTGTCTTGCTGCTGCTGCTAACTGCTGCTGCTGCTGCTGCTATCGCTGCTGCTGTCTACTGCTGGTTGCTGCTGCACTTGCTACTACTACCTACTACTGCATTATTGTTCATTTCTAATGTTGCCATGCTATTGCTGCTACTACACTACTAACTCTGCCATCATTGTTATTTCTGCTTCAACTGGGAACTGGAACTGCTGTGCTGCTTCGCTGCTACTGCTGCTGCTGCTGCGCTGCTGCTGCTGCTGCTGCTGCTGCTGCTGCTGCTGCTGCTGCTGCTGCTGCTACTGCTACTGCTGCTGCTGCTGCTGCCGCTGCTGCTGCTGCTGCTGCTGCTGCTACTGCTACTGCTGCTGCTGCTCTACTGCTCTACTACTACTACTACTACTACTACTACTACTACTACTACTACTACTACTACTGCTACTACTATCACTCTCTCCTCTTCCCAACCTGTCTTCTCTGATTTTTTCACGTTCATTTGTAACTTGACAATGGCCCTGGAGGGACCGAAACATCGTCATGAGTTTCACCCTTTCAGTGAAGTGTTCTTTATTTGTTTCAGTCATGTTATTGTGGATCAGATTCTTCACGATGACTGTAATATCAGTCACAACACAAGGAATATTACAGGAATACTATCGTGGTGCCTGGAGATATTATCATGGTGCCTGAAGATACTATCATGGTGCCTGGAGATACTATCATGGTGCCTGGAGATACTATCATGGTGCCTAGAGATACTATCATGGTGCCTAGAGATACTATCATGGTGCCTGGAGATACTATCATGGTGCCAGAATATTGAGATCAAAGTAGGTTTCCTCTTCACGTGAGGACCAGTCAGCCATCCGAAGTCTCGATAAACTGTTAATTTAGCAAAGAGCTTCTTTAGGTTGTAGAGGCGCAAGATGATAGAGAGAGGGAGAGAGAGAGAGAGAGAGAGAGAGAGAGAGAGAGAGAGAGAGAGAGAGAGAGAGAGAGAGAGAGAGAGAGAGAGAGAGAGAGAGAGGAGAGAGATAGAGAGACTATACTTGTGGGGATCAGGTGCAAGTCCTGACCTCTACCTCCTTACCACCGTCAACATAAGTGTCCTTCGCCACTTCCTCGTGCATGCCATTCCCTTGTCTTGCCACACCGAGACAATGCCTCCCAGCATCCCTAGAGCTCATCTGTATCTTCACCTGTGTCCTCTTGATCCCGGTTGCATTAATTAAGGAGAGTAAGCCGTATCTGCTCTCCCACATCCTCTTAGATTTTCGTTCCTCCTCCGCCTCATCATGTCAACCGTGATCCTCTCATTCAGGATCTTCGGATTTGGTTCTTTTAGTTTCCCCTAATGAAGGATTCCTCTCTGCTCTCGGACTGGTCTGGTTGCGAACCTTTAAACCTTTTTAACTTGATCGGGCAATGACTTTAGAGATAAGTCATACTCCCGATGACGGATCTGATATAAATCAAATATAATATTAGGAAGGACTGATACACAAATAACCCGCACATAAGAGAAAGAAGCTTACGACGACGTTTCGGTCCGACTTGGACCATTGACAAAGTCAATGTTATTTAGGAAGGACTGATTTATAATTCTTGAATGACCAGTGCATTCTGTGCCACACTGGACCAGTGCCTTCTGTAAGTGCCACACTGGACCAGCGCCCTCTGTAAGTGCCACACTGGACCAGCGCCCTCTGCAAGTGCCACACTGGACCAGCGCCCTCTGCAAGTGTCACACTGGACCAGTGCCTTCTGTAAGTGCCACACTGGACCAGCGCCTTCTGTAAGTGCCACACTGGACCAGTGCCTTCTGTAAGTGCCACAATGGACCAGCGCCCTCTGCAAGTGTCACACTGGACCAGTGCCTTCTGTGCCACACTGGACCAGCGCTCTCTGCAAATGTCACACTGGACCAGTGCCTTCTGTAAGTGCCACAATGGACTAGCGCCCTCTGCAAGTGTCACACTGGACCAGTGCCTTCTGTGCCACACTGGACCAGCGCTCTCTGCAAGTGTCACACTGGACCAGTGCCTTCTGTAAGTGCCACACTGGACCAGCGCCTTCTGCAAGTACCTAACCAGCTACTTTGTAACGGTGTGGCACGGGGGTTGCCAGCACCAACAGCCGCAATCATGCTAGTTCTTGTGGGGACCTCACTCACTACTCTCGCACATACCGGTGTCTCATTCCTTACTTGTTCCAGCTGACTGCCTGGCTGACGAGATGACTTTCCAGCCGGCTTGCTGGCTGGTTGGCCGGCCGGCTGGCCGATTGGCTCAGTCTCTTACCTTGTGACATAAGATGACGTCAAGGTTGGTCCCCAGAGCTCCTGAAGGAGGGAGATGAGAGAGGTAAAGAGTAAAGAAGGAAGGAGAGAAGGAAGGGTAGGATAGTTACATGGAAGGAATAAGAAGAGATGACAGACATGAGAAGAGATGAGAGACATGAGAAGAGACGAGAGACATAAGAGAGAAGAGATAAAGTGAGCAAGAGTGGAACAGAGTATAAAAAAATAGAGGAAGATATTAAACTAATTAAAAAATTATCAGAACAGATGAGGTGAAGATTTAAAAAAAAACTGAAGGTTCTCTCCCCACTCTACAACCAAAACACTAACGTCAGGAGGAAAAACAATCACATGTTGTTTAAAATTTCCGTTTTCTAGCAGGTTCTATGTCAAGTTTTTCTGATGTCTGACGAGCTCTGCCTCAAATATCCTGTTCGACAAGTTCTAAACCGAGATTTGGTGTTTTCTAACACGTTCTAAGTCAAGTTTTTTTTATCTGACAAGTTGAACGTAAACTTTCGTATTTTCTTGTAAGTTCTAAGACAGTTTGTATTTTTGTTTTGTTTTAACAGCTCAACGTTTACAGTTCTTTGAGGTGTTGGCTCTAAAGTTTCCGGTGCTCTGACATCAGTTGTCCCGTTTTCTGCCAACTTTTCACGTCAAATTTACCCCATTTTCTAACAACTTCCACGTCAAGTTCCTATTGCATGCAGAGAGTGTGTACCCTTTATTCGGAGCATGTAAACACACTCATAAAGGGCTACCTCCCAACCAACGAACCAGGGTGCTAAGGGGTTTGATGATTTTGGGGCCCCATCGTCAAATCAGCACCTAGGTTCAGAAAATGAAGAGGTGGCTCTGGTAATTGTGTAGGTGACGTGGCTGCCACTCACATTTTCACCCTTGTCATTTCCATTCTAGAGCTGGTTGAAGCACGGTCTGTTCTCTAGTGGCTTCTATTTTGCCTTGCTTACCGTGGAGTGCATTAATACCTATTGCTGTACATAGTGTATGTAGTGTACATACTTCTGTTCATACTTGAAGGAAAATATAATTCAGAGTTTTTCTGCTGTGTTTATTTTGCTCCCTTTACACCCAGGATAACAGGCCTTTGAATTCCTGGGTTGTGATATTCCCCAATTTTGTGACAAGTACTCCAGGTATCCCCGTCATAGCAACAGTCACACAAGTATAAGCATTTGTCTGCCTTACATGTGGTAATGTGCGCTGTGTTTTAATAATAACCATAATTTCTAAAGGGGTGGAAGCCAGTGGAAGGCCTCGGTCAGATAACCAAAAGCTCCTTACTTAACCTAACCTATACTGACCGATATTTACTGTGACAATAAACACACAAGAAAAACATTCAAATAAATTTAAGATAGGGAAGAGAATTAGGATAACGTTAGGAGATAGGGAGAGAATTTTTGGGAGAAGGAGACGTTGAAATTTGGAGAAGATACGACCAGAAAAAAAAAAGTAATAGGGTTGGGAGGTATGAAGAGAAAAAAAGAGTGAAAGTAAGAGAACTGAAGGAAGGGAAGAGAACGAACTGGGGAGGGAGCATCAGAAGCTAGGGAGGGGAAATTAACAAGCTGGGGAGGGAGATGAAGATGCTGGGGAGAGAGCTGGAGAGGGAGAGGAAGATGCTGGAGAGCTAGAGAGGGAGATAAAAATGCTGGAGAGAGAAATGGAATAACTTAAATAAAGAGGCAGCATAAGACCATAAAAACCAGTGAGGCTGGAGAACACAATTAACTTAGAGTAAAAATAAGGAATTAAAGATTAAACAAAACTAATTTAGAATGAGAGAGAGAGAGAGAGAGAGAGAGAGAGAGAGAGAGAGAGAGAGAGAGAGAGAGAGAGAGAGAGAGAGAGAGAGAGAGAGAGAGAATAACAATTATGCCTCAAATATTTGTTATTATTATTAAATAGTTAAAATTGTTAAAGTCTATGAAATCAGTGAACAGTATTAACAACATTTATTCCTTAGTGAAGATGCACAAAACCCGTAGGTTTTTTTTGTTTTTTTTTTTTTTGGCCATAGTGATAATGGATCTAGTTTCACGTGTTGAAAATTTCAAGGAAATCTTTAGAAGAAGAAAATCATAAAAAATAAAAAATGGTAGCATTATGGGGCAACCTGCAACATCTCCTTTGATGCATATCATTAAAACTTTCCCTGGGTGACATCCTGATGTTCTTAATTTTTTTTTTTTTTTACCTTTGGTCATTTATATAACCTGGAAAAAAATACGAAAAATTCCTCTGAAATTCTCTCGCTTTTAAAAATTTATAAATAAAAAATCCACGAAGAGCGTAAATGTTGAAGGAGTTATGGATAGAACCATCCATTATGTCATATTATATTAAAAATTCAAACTGATAGCGCTATAAACAACGTCGGAAAATCGGACTAAAAGTGCCCTTTAAAAACTGAAAAACTTCAAATACTACCCCTAACACCGGCCGTGGTTGACGGCACACTGACTCACTGTTGTTGCTCCTGTTATTAAAATAACCCGGAGTTGCCCATGTGTGTATTTCAATAATATTTTACACTTTAATGGAGGAACAGCAGCAATAATTTCATAAATCGGTTATTACCTTTATGCATTGACCGATGCGTCATCATCGGTAACATCATCAATCAAAGTTTTCCAATTAGCTATAAAATGATTAATAATTGTCTGGATGGAATGATCTGGAAACTATTATTTGCTCTCCCGGAGGGTATTTTTTTTCTCCCTCAAACTTTCGATTCTTTCTTTTTTTTACATTTTTTATCGCGTAAAGTGTTTTTTTTTTTGTTCCCCTCCGTAGATGTTGATGAAGAGCTCTCGGCCCATTGAATTTATTCTTCCTTGGATCAAACTACGATTATCACATATTCCCCCCAAGCCCTGTGCGACCCTTACGGGTTTAGCACTTCCCCAGGCTATCTTGATCTTCCTGACGCAGTGTTCATCTTCCTGACGCAGTGTTCACCTTCCTGACCCAGTGTTCTTCTTCCTGACGCAGTGTTCTTCTTCCTGACGCAGTGTTCACCTTCCTGACGCAGTGTTCACCTTCCTGACGCAGTGTTCACCTTCCTGACGCAGTGTTCACCTTCCTGACGCAGTGTTCTTCTTCCTGACGCAGTGTTCACCTTCCTGACCCAGTGTTCACCTTCCTGACCCAGTGTTCTTCTTCCTGACGCAGTGTTCACCTTCCTGACGCAGTATTCACCTTCCTGAAGCAGTGTTCTTCTTCCTGACGCAGTGTTCACCTTCCTGACGCAGTGTTCACCTTCCTGACGCAGTGTTCACCTTCCTGACGCAGTGTTCACCTTCCTGACGCAGTGTTCACCTTCCTGACCCAGTGTTCTTCTTCCTGACGCAGTGTTCACCTTCCTGACGCAGTGTTCACCTTCCTGACGCAGTGTTCTTCTTCCTGACGCAGTGTTCACCTTCCTGACCCAGTGTTCACCTTCCTGACCCAGTGTTCTTCTTCCTGACGCAGTGTTCACCTTCCTGACGCAGTGTTCACCTTCCTGACGCAGTATTCACCTTCCTGACGCAGTGTTCACCTTCCTGACCCAGTGTTCTTCTTCCTGACGCAGTGTTCACCTTCCTGACGCAGTGTTCACCTTCCTGACGCAGTGTTCACCTTCCTGACGCAGTGTTCACCTTCCTGACGCAGTGTTCACCTTCCTGACCCAGTGTTCTTCTTCCTGACGCAGTGTTCACCTTCCTGACGCAGTGTTCACCTTCCTGACGCAGTGTTCTTCTTCCTGACGCAGTGTTCACCTTCCTGACCCAGTGTTCACCTTCCTGACCCAGTGTTCTTCTTCCTGACGCAGTGTTCACCTTCCTGACGCAGTGTTCACCTTTCTGACGCAGTGTTCACCTTCCTGGCGCAGTGTTCACCTTCCTGACGCAGTATTCACCTTCCTGAAGCAGTGTTCTTCTTCCTGACGCAGTGTTCACCTTCCTGACGCAGTGTTCACCTTCCTGACGCAGTATTCACCTTCCTCACGCAGTGTTCATCTTCCTGACGCAGTGTTCACCTTCCTGACGCAGTGTTGACCTTCCTGACGCAGTATTCACCTTCCTGACGCAGTGTTCACCTTCCTGACGCAGTATTCACCTTCCTGAAGCAGTGTTCTTCTTCTTGACGCAGTGTTCACCTTCCTGACGCAGTGTTCACCTTCCTGACGCAGTATTCACCTTCCTGACGCAGTGTTCACCTTCCTGACGCAGTATTCACCTTCCTGACGCAGTGTTCACCTTCCTGACGCAGTATTCACCTTCCTGAAGCAGTGTTCTTCTTCCTGACGCAGTGTTCACCTTCCTGACGCAGTGTTAACCTTCCTGACGCTGTGTTCTTCTTCCTGACGCAGTCTTCACCTTCCTGACGCAGTGTTCACCTTCCTGACGCAGTGTTCACCTTCCTGACGCAGTGTTCACCTTCCTGACGCAGTATTCACCTTCCTGACGCAATGTTCACCTTCCTGACGCAGTATTCACCTTCCTGAAGCAGTGTTCTTCTTCCTGACGCAGTGTTCACTTTCCTGACGCAGTATTCACCTTCCTGAAGCAGTGTTCTTCTTCCTCACGCAGTGTTCACCTTCCTGACGCAGTATTCACCTTCCTGACGCAGTGTTTTTCATCCTGACGCAGTGTTCACCTTCGTGACGCAGTATTCACCTTCCTGACGCAGTATTCACCTTCCTGACGCAGTGTTCTTCTTCCTGACGCAGTGTTCACATTCTTGACGCAGTCTTCACCTTCCTGACGCAGTGTTCACCTTCCTGACGCAGTGTTCACCTTCCTGACGCAGTGTTCACCTTCCTGACGCAGTGTTCACCTTCCTGACGCAGTGTTCACCTTCCTGACGCAGTGTTCACCTTCCTGACGCAGTGTTCACCTTCCTGACGCAGTCTTCACCTTCCTGACGCAGTCTTCACCTTCCTGACGCAGTGTTCACCTTCCTGACGCAGTCTTCACCTTCCTGACGCAGTGTTCACCTTCCTGACGCAGTGTTCACCTTCCTGACGCAGTGTTCACCTTCCTGACCCAGTGTTCTTCTTCCTGACGCAGTGTTCACCTTCCTGACCCAGTGTTCACCTTCCTGACGCAGTGTTCTTCTTCCTGACGCAGTGTTCACCTTCCTGACCCAGTGTTCACCTTCCTGACCCAGTGTTCTTCTTCCTGACGCAGTGTTCACCTTCCTGACGCAGTGTTCACCTTCCTGACGCAGTATTCACCTTCCTGACGCAGTGTTCACCTTCCTGACCCAGTGTTCTTCTTCCTGACGCAGTGTTCACCTTCCTGACGCAGTGTTCACCTTCCTGACGCAGTGTTCACCTTCCTGACGCAGTGTTCACCTTCCTGACGCAGTGTTCACCTTCCTGACCCAGTGTTCTTCTTCCTGACGCAGTGTTCACCTTCCTGACGCAGTGTTCACCTTCCTGACGCAGTGTTCTTCTTCCTGACGCAGTGTTCACCTTCCTGACCCAGTGTTCACCTTCCTGACCCAGTGTTCTTCTTCCTGACGCAGTGTTCACCTTCCTGACGCAGTGTTCACCTTCCTGACGCAGTGTTCACCTTCCTGGCGCAGTGTTCACCTTCCTGACGCAGTATTCACCTTCCTGAAGCAGTGTTCTTCTTCCTGACGCAGTGTTCACCTTCCTGACGCAGTGTTCACCTTCCTGACGCAGTATTCACCTTCCTCACGCAGTGTTCATCTTCCTGACGCAGTGTTCACCTTCCTGACGCAGTGTTGACCTTCCTGACGCAATATTCACCTTCCTGACGCAGTGTTCACCTTCCTGACGCAGTATTCACCTTCCTGAAGCAGTGTTCTTCTTCTTGACGCAGTGTTCACCTTCCTGACGCAGTGTTCACCTTCCTGACGCAGTATTCACCTTCCTGACGCAGTGTTCACCTTCCTGACGCAGTATTCACCTTCCTGACGCAGTGTTCACCTTCCTGACGCAGTATTCACCTTCCTGAAGCAGTGTTCTTCTTCCTGACGCAGTGTTCACCTTTCTGACGCAGTGTTAACCTTCCTGACGCTGTGTTCTTCTTCCTGACGCAGTCTTCACCTTCCTGACGCAGTGTTCACCTTCCTGACGCAGTGTTCACCTTCCTGACGCAGTGTTCACCTTCCTGACGCAGTATTCACCTTCCTGACGCAATGTTCACCTTCCTGACGCAGTATTCACCTTCCTGAAGCAGTGTTCTTCTTCCTGACGCAGTGTTCACTTTCCTGACGCAGTATTCACCTTCCTGAAGCAGTGTTCTTCTTCCTCACGCAGTGTTCACCTTCCTGACGCAGTATTCACCTTCCTGACGCAGTGTTTTTCATCCTGACGCAGTGTTCACCTTCGTGACGCAGTATTCACCTTCCTGACGCAGTATTCACCTTCCTGACGCAGTGTTCTTCTTCCTGACGCAGTGTTCACATTCTTGACGCAGTCTTCACCTTCCTGACGCAGTGTTCACCTTCCTGACGCAGTGTTCACCTTCCTGACGCAGTGTTCACCTTCCTGACGCAGTCTTCACCTTCCTGACGCAGTGT
>NC_091316.1:3096278-3131278 GCF_038502225.1 Cherax quadricarinatus
ACTGCAACATTAACACCCCTCCTTCAGAGTGCAGGCACTGTACTTCCCATCTCCAGGACTCAAGTCCGGCCTGCCGGTTTCCCTGAATCCCTTCATAAATGTTACTTTGCTCACACTCCAACAGCACGTCAAGTATTAAAAACCATTTGTCTCCATTCACTCCTATCAAACACGCTCACGCATGCCTGCTGGAAGTCCAAGCCCCTCGCACACAAAACCTCCTTTACCCCCTCCCTCCAACCCTTCCTAGGCCGACCCCTACCCCGCCTTCCTTCCACTACAGACTGATACACTCTTGAAGTTATTCTGTTTCGCTCCATTCTCTCTACATGTCCGAACCACCTCAACAACCCTTCCTCAGCCCTCTGGACAACAGTTTTGGTAATCCCGCACCTCCTCCTAACTTCCAAACTACGAATTCTCTGCATTATATTCACACCACACATTGCCCTCAGACATGACATCTCCACTGCCTCCAGCCTTCTCCTCGCTGCAACATTCATCACCCACGCTTCACACCCATATAAGAGCGTTGGTAAAACTATACTCTCATACATTCCCCTCTTTGCCTCCAAGGACAAAGTTCTTTGTCTCCACAGACTCCTAAGTGCACCACTCACTCTTTTTCCCTCGTCAATTCTATGATTCACCTCATCTTTCAAAGACCCATCCGCTGACACGTCCACTCCCAAATATCTGAATACGTTCACCTCCTCCATACTCTCTCCCTCCAATCTGATATTCAATCTTTCATCATCTAATCTTTTTGTTATCCTCATAACCTTACTCTTTCCTGTATTCACCTTTAATTTTCTTCTTTTGCACACCCTACCAAATTCATCCACCAATCTCTGCAGCTTCTCTTCAGAATCTCCCAAGAGCACAGTGTCATCAGCAAAGAGCAGCTGTGACAACTCCCACTTTGTGTGTGATTCTTTATCTTTTAACTCCACGCCTCTTGCCAAGACCCTCGCATTTACTTCTCTTACAACCCCATCTATAAATATATTAAACAACCACGGTGACATCACACATCCTTGTCTAAGGCCTACTTTTACTGGGAAAAAATTTCCCTCTTTCCTACATACTCTAACTTGAGCCTCACTATCCTCGTAAAAACTCTTCACTGCTTTCAGTAACCTACCTCCTACACCATACACTTGCAACATCTGCCACATTGCCCCCCTATCCACCCTGTCATACGCCTTTTCCAAATCCATAAATGCCACAAAGACCTCTTTAGCCTTATCTAAATACTGTTCACTTATATGTTTCACTGTAAACACCTGGTCCACACACCCCCTACCTTTCCTAAAGCCTCCTTGTTCATCTGCTATCCTATTCTCCGTCTTACTCTTAATTCTTTCAATTATAACTCTACCATACACTTTACCAGGTACACTCAACAGACATATCCCCCTATAATTTTTGCCCTCTCTTTTATCCCCTTTGCCTTTATACAAAGGAACTATGCATGCTCTCTGCCAATCCCTAGGTACCTTACCCTCTTCCATACATTTATTAAATAATTGCACCAACCACTCCAAAACTATATCCCCACCTGCTTTTAACATTTCTATCTTTATCCCATCAATCCCGGCTGCCTTACCCCCTTTCATTTTACCTACTGCCTCACGAACTTCCCCCACACTCACAACTGGCTCTTCCTCACTCCTACAAGATGTTATTCCTCCTTGCCCTATACACGAAATCACAGCTTCCCTATCTTCATCAACATTTAACAATTCCTCAAAATATTCCCTCCATCTTCCCAATACCTCTAACTCTCCATTTAATAACTCTCCTCTCCTATTTTTAACTGACAAATCCATTTGTTCTCTAGGCTTTCTTAACTTGTTAATCTCACTCCAAAACTTTTTCTTATTTTCAACAAAATTTGTTGATAACATCTCACCCACTCTCTCATTTGCTCTCTTTTTACATTGCTTCACCACTCTCTTAACCTCTCTCTTTTTCTCCATATACTCTTCCCTCCTTGCATCACTTCTACTTTGTAAAAACTTCTCATATGCTAACTTTTTCTCCCTTACTACTCTCTTTACATCATCATTCCACCAATCGCTCCTCTTCCCTCCTGCACCCACTTTCCTGTAACCACAAACTTCTGCTGAACACTCTAACACTACATTTTTAAACCTACCCCATACTTCTTCGACCCCATTGCCTATGCTCTCATTAGCCCATCTATCCTCCAATAGCTGTTTATATCTTACCCTAACTGCCTCCTCTTTTAGTTTATAAACCTTCACCTCTCTCTTCCCTGATGCTTCTATTCTCCTTGTATCCCATCTACCTTTTACTCTCAGTGAAGCTACAACTAGAAAGTGATCTGATATATCTGTGGCCCCTCTATAAACATGTACATCCTGAAGTCTACTCAACAGTCTTTTATCTACCAATACATAATCCAACAAACTACTGTCATTTCGCCCTACATCATATCGTGTATACTTATTTATCCTCTTTTTCTTAAAATATGTATTACCTATAACTAAACCCTTTCTATACAAAGTTCAATCAAAGGGCTCCCATTATCATTTACACCTGGCACCCCAAACTTACCTACCACACCCTCTCTAAAAGTTTCTCCTACTTTAGCATTCAGGTCCCCTACCACAATTACTCTCTCACTTGGTTCAAAGGCTCCTATACATTCACTTAACATCTCCCAAAATCTCTCTCTCTCCTCTGCATTCCTCTCTTCTCCAGGTGCATACACGCTTATTATGACCCACTTCTCGCATCCAACCTTTACTTTAATCCACATAATTCTTGAATTTACACATTCATATTCTCTTTTCTCCTTCCATAACTGATCATTTAACATTACTGCTACACCTTCCTTTGCTCTAACTCTCTCAGATACTCCAGATTTAATCCCATTTATTTCCCCCCACTGAAACTCTCCTAACCCCTTCAGCTTTGTTTCGCTTAGAGCCAGGACATCCAACTTCTTTTTATTCATAACATCAGCAATCATCTGTTTCTTGTCATCCGCACTACATCCACGCACATTTAAGCATCCCAGTTTTATAAAGTTTTTCTTCTTCTCTTTTTTAGTAAATGTATACAGGAGAAGGGGTTACTAGCCCATTGCTCCCGGCATTTCAGTCGCCTCATACGACACGCATGGCTTACGGAGGAAAGATTCTTTTCCACTTCCCCAT
Source organism: Cherax quadricarinatus (assembly GCF_038502225.1). Taxonomy (NCBI): domain Eukaryota; kingdom Metazoa; phylum Arthropoda; class Malacostraca; order Decapoda; family Parastacidae; genus Cherax; species Cherax quadricarinatus. The sequence continues at coordinate 3,099,467 of NC_091316.1, forward strand.
GGACAATAGAAGAAATAAAAAGAACAAGAGCTATTTAGAAAAAGGAGAAAAATCTAGATGTATGTATATATATATGCATGTGCGTGTCTGTGAAGTGTGACCAAAGTGTAAGTAGGAGAAGCAAGATGTCCCTGTTATCTAGCGTGTTTATGAGACAGAAAAAGAAACCAGCAATCCTACCATCATGCAAAACAGTTACAGGTTTTTGTTTCACAGTCATTTGGCAGGACGGTAGTACTTCCCTGGGCGGTTGCTGTCTACCAACCTACTACTATGGTGTTATGGGGTGTTATTGTATGTTGTGGTGTTATTGTGTGTTATGGGGTGTTATTGTGTGTTGTGGTGTTATTGTGTGTTATGGGGTGTTATTGTGTGTTATGCGGTGTTATTGTGTGTTATGCGGTGTTATTGTGTGTTATGCGGTGTTATTGTGTGTTATGGGGTGTTATTGTGTGTTATGGGGTGTTATTGTGTTATGGGGTGTTATTGTGTGCTATGTGGAATTTTTGTGTGTTATGGGGTGTTATTGTGTGTTATGTGGTATTATTGTGTGTTATGAGGTGTTATTGTGTGTTATGGGCTGTTATTGTGTGTTATGTGGTATTATTGTGTGTTATGTGGTATTATTGTGTGTTATGTGGTATTATTGTGTGTTATGGGGTGTTATTGTGTGTTATGTGGTATTATTGTGTGTTATGGGGTGTTATTGTGTGTTATGCGGTGTTATTGTGTGTTATGGGGTGTTATTGTGTGTTATGGGGTGTTATTGTGTGTTATGCGGTGTTATTGTGTGTTATGCAGTGTTATTGTGTGTTATGGGGTGTTATTGTGCGTTATGCTGTGTTATTGTGTTATGCGGTGTTGTGTGTTATGGGGTGTTATTGTGTGTTATGCGGTGTTATTGTGTGTTATGCGGTGTTACTGTGTGTTATGGGGTGTTATTGTGTGTTATGCGGTGTTATTGTGTGTTATGGGGTGTTATTGTGTGTTATGGGGTGTTATTGTGTGTTATGTGGTATTATTGTGTGTTATGGGTGTTATTGTGTGTTATGTGGTATTATTGTGTTATGGGGTGTTATTGTGTGTTATGGGGTGTTATTGTGTGTTATGTGGTATTATTGTGTGTTATGGGGTGTTATTGTGTGTTATGGGGTGTTATTGTGTGTTATGTGGTATTATTGTGTGTTATGGGGTGTTACTATGTGTTATGGGGTGTTATTGTGTGTTATGGGGTGTTATTGTGTGTTATGTGGTATTATTGTGTGTTATGGGGTGTTACTATATGTTATGGGGTGTTATTGTGTGTGAGGGAAAAGTTCAATAGATAGGAGTAGATAGAGTAACGATAGTTTCCTTACCGGCTACTAGTTTTTTTTTTTTTATATTTTATTTAGAACAATACAATACAAGAGATAGATAAAGACAAAAACAGGTCTTACACAGAATAAATCATTAACAACCACACAAACATGAACTTGAGATAACACAAATATCCCTCCTCACCCATACATGAAAACCCCTACACCTATGATAACCAATAAACGACTAATTACAATTGCATTGTTATATGATTAACAAAACACACCATAATATGCATATATTGTCACTTTGTAAATTATAAAGTAGGACACCTTATACGTTAAATACAATTAACGTAATGTATTGAGAATAAGGTAAAAAGAATATGTTCATCAAACACAGAATATATTAATAAACAAGGATCCAACACACTGACACCTCTACAAGCATCTAACAACATGCATATGAATAACATACATAGAACAATGTCCCACTGCAAAATCAAACACATATATAGAGTATACTCGTCACAAACCATGAATACACATCATACGCCCAAGTTCATACACATTCACCCGCTACATACCAGGAGGCGATCCCGTTTCCACCCCTGACAGCCCATCAACATAACACATTGTACCATCCCTACCCTGCCCCACCCACCTAATTTACAAATTTAATAAAACCTCTAATGTAAGGTCTCTATATCCCTCAGAGAATGCCCGCTCCCACCTCCTCCCAAATAACAAAAAGGCACAATACCGTTACGTTTTATAAAACGTAACAGCCAATACCCTCCTCTTCACCTCACTTACCCCTTTCCCCCTCATTCCCCACATAATGTAGACATAATCTACCATAATGTACCCCACAGCCCTAATAATATTTTCATCCATACCCCCCACATCAAGACTCAATGCCCGCAGAACAGAGAAGTATTGACCACTTATCTTATGCAACACCCTGCTCAACCAACCCCTGACGCTCCCCAACCCCTCACAAAAATACACTACATGGAATGCGGAATCCTCCCCGCCACATATTCCACATACCCCCCCCCCTCAACCACCCGTCTAGCTCGTAAGACCACTCCAGATGGTAAAATCCCATGCAAAAACCGATACATCACCTCACGTCCACGGGGTTGTAACCTTAACCTACCAAACCTTCTCCAAATACATCCCCAGTCATACATGGGGAAAATCCCCTCCACCGGAGCCACAACCCTTTCCGCCGACATCCTACACAGCCTACTTATTTTTACCTTACCCAGATCCCTAACCATCACCACTGCCCTCAAAATAGTTTCACACTCCCTCAACTCCGTCCCAGAAAACATGCGTTTCAATTTATTGTGTACCTTAACCAACCCCCCCCCCCACTCACACCCTCCCTCATCACCTCCCTTTTAATGAAGATACATTTGACCCTCCTCTTTAAGTTCATTAAATCCAACCCCCCCTGACGCACAGGTAACATTACTACATCCCTTCTAAGCCAATCACAACCTGAACCCCACAAAAATTTAAAAACCCCTCTAAGTATAGTTGCAATTGCCGACCCCGTTAAAGGGAACACGGCAGCCACATGCCAAACCTTGCTATACAATAAAACGTTAATTACAATGGCACGCTGCACAAGGGTCAAATGATAAGGCCGCAATGCTCCCAATCGACCCAGTATCCTTTCTACCAACCTGACCGAATTATTAACACGTGCAACCTCAAGATCATCTGCATAGATTAGACCACAAATTTTTAATGACATCACCCGCTTCTTTACGACTGCACTACCCCACTCGACCCTCTCCCCCCAAGTTCCTAACCCCATAACCATGGACTTCTCCGAATTTACCCTCATACCAGTTGCACATGCAAACGTGTCGACCACTCCATCTAAGGCGTTTATGGACATCCCCTCTCTAACCAATACAGTGGTATCATCTACATACCCTATGAGAACAGGCCAAACGCCCCCAGTACCCCCCCAACCCCTTCACTAACGCCCATATGGCGCTCCACCATTCTATAAAAGGGGTCCTGTATGCATGCAAATAAAAGCTGTGACATAGGACACCCCTGTCTAAGACCTCTGCCCATTACAATCCTCCCCCCTAATCTTCCATTAATCTGTACTCTCACCATTGTCCCTCTATATAACGCCTCTACCCATCCCACTATTTCTTCCCCATAGCCCTGTTTCCTAAGGATAGCTCTCAACGCCTCTCGCTCCACCCTATCATAAGCTCCTTGGCAGTCTAGTGCAACCAAACCCCCCCCTTCCCCCCCTTTTTCTTCCACGAAATCCCTTAAAAGACCATGTCCCACCCCCATAGACCTACCTGGCAACCCAAACTGGGTTTCCGATACAACCCTCCCTACAACACACTTGATCCTATTTCCTAAAATTTTTGCAAATAACTTATAATCCGCGCATAACAACGATATTGTTCTATAGTCCCTGAGCGAACGCTGTTCCTTACCCTTCGGTACCAAAACAACTACAGCTGTTGCCTGTCTTTCACCCAACCTTCCCCTTACCTTCATCAAGTTCAGTAACCTCACCAAAAAACCTTTTATTAACTCCCAATGCTGTTGATAAAACTCCGCCGGCAGTCCATCGATTCCCGGTGCTTTGCCCTTTCGCATGGCACTCAAAGCTCTCCATATTTCCCCCTCAGTTATGTCCCCCCCCAAAGCTTCCCTACCACTGTGTCCTAACCTACATGGCACACTTCCACACACCCTCTCTAAATCCCCTAATCCTACCCCTACAGAGATATACACCACAGCACCATATCATCCTTTGCGGATGATACTAGGATCTGCATGAGGCTGTCATCTGCTGAGGACGCGGTTAACCTCCAAGAAGATATAAACAAAGTTTTCCAGTGGGCAACGGTAAACAATATGATGTTCAATGAGGACAAATTCCAACTACTCCGTTATGGAAAACTGGAGGAGATAATAACTAGAACAGAGTATACTACTGACTCCGGCCATACAATAGAGCGGAAAAATAATGTAAGGGACCTGGGAGTAGTAATGTCTGAGGATCTCACTTTCAAGGATCACAACAGTGCCACGATCGCACGTGCAAAGAAAATGATAGGATGGATATTGAGAACTTTCAAAACGAGAGATGCCAAGCCCATGATGATCCTTTTCAAATCACTTGTTCTCTCTAGGCTGGAATACTGCTGTACATTAACATCTCCATACAAAGCAGGTGAAATCGCAGATCTAGAGAGTGTACAGAGATCCTTTACTGCACGTATAAGTTCTGTCAAGCACCTTAACTACTGGGAACGCTTGAAAGCACTTGACTTGTACTCGTTGGAACGCAGGAGGGAGAGATATATCATAATCTACACTTGGAAAATCTTGGAAGGAATGGTCCCAAATCTGCACACAGAAATAAGAACATAAGAACATAAGAAAGGAGGAACACTGCAGCAGGCCTGTTGGCCCATACTAGGCAGGTCCTTTACAATTCATCCCACTAACAAACATTTGACCTACCCAATTTTCAATGCTACCCAAGAGATAAGCTCTGATGTGCAAGTCCTACTCAAATCCAACCCATCCCACTCATGTATTTATCCAACCTAAATTTGAAACTACCCAAAGTCCTAGCCTCAATAACCCAACTAGGTAGACTGTTCCACTCATCTACTACCCTATTTCCAAACCAATACTTTCCTATGTCCTTTCTAAATCTAAACTTATCTAATTTAAATCTATTACTGCGGGTTCTCTTTTAGAGAGATATCCTCAAGACCTTGTTAATATCCCCTTTATAATACCTATCTTCCACTTATACACTTCGATCAGGTCTCCCCTCATTCTTCGTCTAACAAGTGAATGTAACTTAAGAGTCTTCAATCTTTCTTCATAAGGAAGATTTCTAATGCTATGTATTAATTTAGTCATCCTACGCTGAATGTTTTCTAACGAATTTATGTCCATTCTGTAATATGGCGACCAGAATTGAGCTGCATAATCTAGGTGAGGCCTTACTAATGATGTATAAAGCTGCAGTATGACCTCTGGACTTCTGTTGCTTACACTTCTTGATATAAATCCCAGTAATCTATTTGCCTTATTACGTACGCTTAGGCATTGCTGTCTTGGTTTAAGGTTGCTGCTTACCATAACCCCCAAGTCCTTTTCGCAATCTGTATGGTTAAGTTCTACATTATTTAACTTATAAGTGCTAGGGTTATGGACACTCCCGAGCTTCAGAACCTTGCATTTATCTACATTGAACTGCATCTGCCACTTTTCTGACCAAGAGTAGAGTTTGTCTAAATCCTCCTGAAGTTCCCTAACATCTACGTTTGAATCAATTATCCTACCTATCTTCGTGTCATCGGCGAATTTGCTCATATCACTAGTAATTCCTTCATCAAGATCATTGATATATATTATAAACAACAACGGGCCCAAGACTGATCCCTGTGGAACGCCACTTGTTACTGATCCCCACTCGGATTTAACCCCATTTATGGACACTCTCTGCTTCCTGTCTGTGAGCCATGACTCGATCCACGAGAGCACCCTTCCCCCAACACCATGATTATTATTATTATTATAATCAAGGGGGAAGCGCTAAACCCGGAGGATTATACAGCGCCTGGGGGGGGATGTGGAAGGCATTCAGACTTAATTCGGGGAACTGGAGCACAGATCCAATTCCCTAAATCAAGAGCCCCTCACCAACATCAAGGAACCTTCCTTGAGGGGCCCAACGCCATGAGCTGCTACTTTCTTCAACAGTCTCTGGTGCGGAACTCTATCAAATGCCTTACTAAAATCTAAGTAAACAATATCAAATTCTTTATTGTGGTCAACAGCCTCAAAAGCTTTACTGAAGAAAGTTAATAAATAAGTTATACAAGACCGGCCTCTTGTGAATCCATGCTGAGTATCATTAATCAAGCTATGCTTATCGAGATGGCTTCTTATAACCTCAGCTATAATTGACTCTAGCAACTTGCCTACAATTGAGGTCAGGCTTATTGGGCGGTAATTTGACGGTAACGACTTGTCCCCTGTTTTAAAAATAGGAATTACATTAGCCATCTTCCACATATCAGACACTACACCTGTTTGAAGAGATAAATTAAAAATATTAGTTAATGGTTCACAGACTTCCATTTTGCATTCCTTAAGAACCCTTGAAAAAAACCTCATCAGGACCCGGTGACTTATTTTGCTTCAGTCTGTCTATCTGCTTCACAACCATTTCACTAGTGACTGTGATGTTACATAATTTATCTTCTTCTGATCCACTATAAAAATTAATTACCGGAATATTATTAGTGTCTTCCTGTGTAAAAACCGAGAGAAAATAATTATTTAAAATCGAGCACATTTCATTCTCTTTGTCAGTAAGATGCCCATAGTTATTTTTAAGGGGACCTATCTTATCTCTGACTTATGTTCTATATACCCTACGAAAGTAAAAGACTGGGCAGGCGATGCAAAATGCCGCCAATAAAAAGTAGGGGCGCCATTGGTACACTAAGAGAAAACACCATAAGTGTCCGGGGCCCAAAACTGTTCAACAGCCTCCCATCAAGCATTAGGGGAATTGCCAATAAACCCCTGGCTGCCTTCAAGAGAGAGCTGGACAGATACCTAAAGTCAGTGCCGGATCAGCCGGGCTGTGGCTCGTACGTCGGACTGCGTGCGGCCAGCAGTAACAGCCTAGTTGATCAGGCCCTGATCCATCGGGAGGCCTGGTCGTGGACCGGGCCGCGGGGGCGTTGATCCCCGGAATAACCTCCAGGTAACCTCCAGGTAACCCCTTCCTCCCGCCAATACTTTTCGTACCACTTATCCGCAAACAACCCCATCCCATCCGTAGTGTGGATAACCTGACCCGCCCTATACCCTCCCACCGACTCAAGAACCTCCAAACATGGAATAGCTGTTGCCTGCTGACGTTGTTTTTGTCTGCGCAACACACACGAAGACGGCCTATCTCCCCATAACACCTCCTCCACCCCCGCCATTACTCTCACCGCTTGGAACCGCTCGTCCTGAATTTCCCGCAACCGCTCTTTAAGTATCATAATGTTGTCCATCGGATAGACACCCTCTACTGTCCCTTTTACATAACAACCCCGTAACACGTCCTCCAAATAATTAATCAACCCAAATTTTAAAGAATTAATCCTTTTCCCCTCCCTCACATAATAATGCCGAATCCGGTCCTTAGCCACACCATCCCACCACGTCACCACGTCCTCCACACCTTGTACCTCCTCAGTTAATCTCTCCCACAGCTCCGTAAAACCCCCCAACCCCTCCTCATCTTCCAAAAGACTCGTATTTAATTTCCAATATCCCCTAGAGATACAAGCTAGAGAATCCCACTCTACTTCTGCGACAACCGCCCTATGATCTGAAAAAGCTAGTTCAATAGTACGGACAGACTTTGACAATACCTTATGAGATATATATACAACCTGTCTAACCTAGCTGCATAACCTCGCCTCACGAAAGTATGCTCCACCTCCCACGCTCCCCCACCTACCACATCCCTCAACTGAACGTCCACCAAAAGATTGCGTAATGCTGTCAACATATGCCCCGCCCCTCGTGGTTCCACATCCGCTCTCCTGATCACACAATTCCAGTCCCCACCTACGATGGCCACTTCAGGTAAACCACGGAAAGAAAAAACTAGATCATCACACACAAAATCCCTCTTTACTTTCATATCATTTTCAGCTGGTGCATACACACTTACAAAGGTTACCCTCTGCCCCATCCACCACCCATCCACACGCAACACCCTCCCCCCCCACCCCCTTCACGTCTTTGCAACACAAACGGGCTCGCCTCCTTTATCAATAAACCCACACCACCTTTCAAACGTGCCGATGGCAGAGTCAACACCTTATACCCTTCCACCTCGAGCACTCTACCCTCCCTGAAATTATGCTCCTGTAGAAAGACTACGTCCACTCTGTATCGACGTAAGAGCATACGAAAGCATTCCCTCTTCACACCAGTACACAGTCCATTCACATTCACAGTCATGCACTTAAGGCCTTTCTAAAGCTTCCAACCCTTTCTCCTCTCACCCTTCCCAGGGCCTCTTGCCCCAGGGTCAACATGTGGTTTGTCACCATCCCCCCCCCCTTTTCGATGCCTCTTATCCTGGCTGTCACGAGAATATACATCCTTCCTCCCAGACCTCTGCGCGGGCGTCAGGACATCATCTGAGTCTGACGCAGCCGCCCTCTTCCTCGTGACACTCTCTACCGCCATACTGTCTTCCGAAGATTCCTCACAGTGAACATCAACCTCTACTGCGACCTGTCGCACAGAGCTCGGTGACTCCTCTCTGTGCCTGCAGTTGTCCTCCTTCCTTCTCGTGCCTGTCCCGCCACACTCTCCTTTCAACTCAGGCACCATTTCACGGACCAAGCCATTATCCTCGCCCGAAGAAGGTAAAGTTTTCAATACCTCGTCGAGCTCCTCCTCCAGCTCTTGCACCTCCTGCTGAATTAGCACTTCCTCCCCCGTCACCGGCAAAGTGGCCATTTTTGGCTCCACACAACTCGTGCCTCGCCCATCATGCACCACAAGAGACTCTTCTACAATTTCACTCCACAGACGGCCATCTCCTCGCTTGCCTTTGGAATTCTCCTCAACACATCCACACTTGTAACTGGTGCTCCACCTGTTTTCGCCGGCGCCCTCCACTGCCTCCCACACGTCGCTGCCATATGATCATACTCCCCACACAACCTGCATGTCCGTCGCTGCCCAGCATACGCCACTAGAATTTGGGTCCTAAACTCCGGCATCACGACGTATGACGGGATCGGGTGCCTCAGTGTCATTTTGAGGGAGAATGTACCCTCCGGACGTCCCATGTACGCACCTGCCGCCCACTTGCCTTGGGTTGTCAGATGCACGGTACCATAAGCTGCAAACACCTTCCCTAAGTCCTCCTCGTCAGCCTCGAAGGGGACATTTCACAACTTCACCCACGTATAGTGGCGAGAGACGTCTATGAGTCGCACTTTGACAGCTGGAGTTACATCAATACTCACATGCTCAAATTTCGTCACTAACGACTCGTACACAGCCGTCGAATTTAACTTGACGAATAGACGATAGGCCCCATTCAGGGCCACACCATAAACCTCATCATCCTGCACTCCGTACGTTTCCCTGATGATTGCCGGAAGTAACACCTGCGCCGTAGAGGGGGAAATCGCCCCACGAAGCAGCTCAACGCCGACAGTGTTCACCCTACATCGGATACTCAGCGCCATATTGTTGCTATGAGAGCTCTCCTGACAAACAGCAGAGGGGTGCTGTGCACAACTGCACTCCACCGCAGTCAGGCAGCTAATTCGGCTACTAGTTAAGGTAGGGTAAGTCAAGCTCCTGCCTTTCTTCCCCCTCCCCGAAAGTGATAGTTTCATTGCCGGCTACTAGTTAAGGTAGGGTGATTATTATTATAATCAAGGGGGAAGCGGTAAACCCGGAGGATTATACAGCGCCTGGGGGGGATGTGGAAGGCATTCAGGCTTAATTCGGGGAACTGGAGCACAGATCCAATTCCCTAAATCAAGAGCCCCTCATCAACATCAAGGAACCTTCCTTGAGGGGAAGGTAGGGTGAGTCACGCTCCCGTTTTTCCCGCCTTTTCTCCCCCCCCCCTAAAGTGATAGTTTGATTGCCGGCTGCTTGTTAACGTAGGGTCAGTCTAGCTCCCGCTATCCCTTCCCCTCCCTCTTCCACCCCCCACCTCGAAAGGTGACGTGTGGGGCTCTGGTCAAACAGTAAATCACTCGACTCACAGCTCCCAACACTACTGTAAGTACATGCCTGCCTTGTATTCTAGTGGATTTATTGGTTAAAAGCTTCACTTTTGACCAATAATAAACTTAGTCTTTTCAGTCTTGCTCTAGGTTGACTGTTGTAATAATCACCACGTCTTTTGAGTAATTATTGTGTGTTATGGGGTGTTATTGTGTGTTATGGGGTGTTATTGTGTGTTATTGTGTGTTATGTGGTATTATTGTGTGTTATTGTGTGTTATGGGGTGTTATGGGGTGTTATTATGTGTTATGTGGTATTATTGTGTGTTATGGGGTGTTATTGTGTGTTATGGGGTGTTATTTTGGTATTATTATTATTGTTGAAGCACCACCAATGCCAGCGTGCCAGCGTGTCAGCGTGTCAGCGTGTCTCGTTGTGCTCCGGGTTTTCACGGTCGCTCTTACGTGCTAGAACTTTAATTTGTGCCGTCAATCCTATACGATACATCCCTCTAGCGCCTGGACCCAATCTTGGGCGGAAAACATTATATACTGAGTCAAAAAAGGAGAATTAGTCTGCACTACCTAGCAGAGTTTACTGCCAGAGGGGAATCATAGGCCTGTGTCCCGTGTGAAAAATAATAATATTAGAACTTTTCTTTGTCAGAGGAAAGAAAGTCTCCCTGATAACATTGTGTATACATAGTTTATAGTATATACTACAGTGGCTCCCTAGTATATAGATGATAAAGGCTAAAGTGTCATTTGAAAACAGGTGAATTTGTAAATGAAGTGATAAGCCTATAGAGGCAGGTGCCAGAAGTCGCCAGAAACTTACCACAGTGGTCAGCTGTTTTAATAATCTTCCTGGCCTGCTAGTGTACCTCGCATATAATCTAGTGATACCAGTGAATAGCAGAATACAGTGTTGTAGTAGCAACTAACCAGTATTATAATGGTACTTAGTGTAGTGGAGTGACTTTCATTAGTTTCTTTTTTCTTGAAATACCAGACGTATACTGTGAATTTCATATAACCTGTAGTTACCAGCGGTCGCAATATACATAACGAGAAGCAATTATTACTACAGAAAAAGCGTCCTTCCTCCAAAATTTCCACCAGCCAACTATAGTGATAATATAGCATTTATTGTGGTGGAGACGGAAAAAACCTAGAAAAGCTAGATACAGTGATTGATAAACAAGGGTTGAGGTCGGCCATTCGTCATTGTAGGAGCTGCCAGCAATCACCGGTTCTTCAACACGCAAGTTATACTTTTTGTATTAATCATATCACATATTACTCGGGTAGATAACTTCCAGTAGATCCTTCATGTGTTAGCCCAAATCACCGACCAGTATGTTTTAAATAAGTGACCCACTGATCAAATCAGACTGGTTCCGAACTCTCGACTGGTCCGAACCCTCGACCGATTTCAAAAGGTTTCGTTGGACAATAAAGCAGACTGTAAGCGGATGGGGTTGTAGGCGCCCTTATAAACACAAACAATAAATAAAAAACAGGAGCGTACTCCGGTAAGCTGTCCTAACATACAAGTACAGTTAGAAATAGAAATACAAATAACTAGAGCTTCACTTTAAGGAGGTTATTAATAGAGTATTCAAGAGGTTGCTAGTAGAATTACAGTAAATCAACCATTCAAATCATTATGAAGCTCTGTGTAGTCTGCAGTCAATCAAACAAACGGGCTTCCACATGGATAAATTGTCATTTTTGTGGAAATTGGTGTCACGCCCCTTGTGCAAATATCCAAGAACTAGCTACAAGAAGTATTAAAACAGGGAAGTGTTTTTGGGTATGTCCAAATGAGATAAATCTGTGGACTAATATCACATTGGTATTAAAAGAGGATAACATCAAAGCTGCTTTCATAGACAACCTGGAAGCTTTCTACAACAGATGGGAACATAAAAAGTCTGGGCTAGATGGTACTGCCCTTGATGCTGGTCATGTAGACAGAAACTGTAAGGCTGGAGGTGATGTCCTGGTTGTCAGTAAATGTGGGGCTGATAGTGCTGTCCTGGTAGACAGTAATGGTGAAGCTAGAGGTGCTGGCCTGGGAGACAGTAATGGTGAAGCTGGAGGTGCTGTCCTGGGAGACAGTAATGGTGAAGCTGGAGATTTTGTCCAGGTAGTCAGGAATTGTACGCAGGATGGAATGCATGTAAATGACCTCATGGGAGACAGGAGCCATAGTGGGGAATCAAGTGTAGTCAGAGATAAGATAAAACCAATATTGCAAACTAGAAATACCACAGGAAATAGCAAACAAGAGGACTCCACTAGCAATAGTGAGGATATATTACCAAAAACAACTGGTGCAAGCTCCTTTGTTGGTGCTAGGGAGGATAGGAATAAGACAGGTAAATATGCACCAACAGGGAATAGTCACAGAAACCCAAGGCAAACATCCACCAACAGGGAATACAGTCACAGAAACCCAAGGCAAACATGCACCAACAGGGAATACAGTCACAGAAACCCAAGGCAAACGGAAACCAAGCCTGTGCACATACTATGCACTTGGTATCTGCAGGCATGGGAAATCTGGAAAAACAGATGGGACGTGCAACTATGACCACCCTAGAAAATGCTGTGCCCATATGACAACAGGAAAATGCAAACTCTCTTCCTGTAAGCTTTTTCACCATGAAATGTATCCCTCTTCAGTACAGGAAAGACTGTGCTATAACTTAAATTGCCAGGCACACCATCTAAAGGGGACAAAAAGATACAAAACATCCAGGCCATGGGAAAACCTGGGTAGCCATAGCCACTCAAGAGGGAGAGGTTTTTTAGTGCCAGGAAGAAAAAAAAAACTGGCAGGAAATGGCAGAAATCGTACACCAAATCCAGTCATTCCTGGAGTGGAACCACAGTCGATGGCCTCCACTCCAAACCAACAGATACAGATATTAATGCCGGAAACCATCCCCCCCCCCCAGTACCAACAATACCACCAGTCCGATAACATTCTTCTTTGCAAATATACAGGGTCTAAAGCCAGCAACAGGCAACAAAATACCTTTCATCCGTGGACTGCTTCCAGAGGCAAAGGCAATGTTCCGGCTTTCACTGAGACCCACATAAAGGATCACTTGGACAACGAAATATGGATCCCAGGTTACAACCTATACAGATGCGACAGAGTGAACAGGCAAAAGGGGGGATGGGGTTGGCCTGTACATTGCAGAGTCACTTGTGTGCACAGAACTGCTGAATGCCTCAAATGATGTAGTGGAAGTTTTAGCAGTAAAGATCGAGAACCAAAACCTAGTCATTGTGGTAGTCTACAAGCCTCCGGATGCAACATCCCAGCAATTCCAGGAACAGCTGTTAAAAATTGACCACTGTCTGGAAAATCTGCCAGCTCCTGCACCCAACATCTTGCTCCTGGGGGATTTCAACTTAAGGCACCTAAAATGGAGGAATATAGCAAATAATATTGTTTCAGTAATAACACCAGGAGGCAGCTCTGATGAAAACTCACACTCACACGAACTTTTAAATCTCTGCACAAAATTCAATTTAAACCAGCAAATAATAGAGCCTACTAGACTGGAGAATACACTAGACCTCATCTTCACTAACAATGATGATCTGATACGAAATGTCACCATATCAAAAACAATATACTCAGATCACAACATAATTGAGGTTCAGACATGTATGCGTGGAGCCCCAGACCGACATAATGAGACTAGTCACGAGGGAGCATTCACCAAACTCAACTTCAATAACAAAAACATAAAGTGGTACCAAGTAAACCAAATCCTAATTGATATAAGCTGGGAAGATATACTAAGCAACACAGACCCCAACTTATGCCTAGAACAGATTAACTTGGTGGCACTCGATGTTTGCACAAGGCTTATTCCTCTAAGAAAAAGGAGGAGTAGATGTAAAATAGAAAGAGACAGGCGCTCCCTTTACAGGCGACGTAAAAGAATAACAGAGCGGCTAAAAGAGGTCAATATATCTGAAAGGCGTAGGGAGACACTGGTCAGAGAAATAGCAAGCATCGAACTTAAGCTAAAGGAATCTTATAGGAGTCAGGAATCGCGGGGAGAACTAAAAGCCATAAATGAAATCGAAAGAAACCCAAAGTATTTCTTCTCCTATGCCAAATCAAAGTCGAGAACAACGTCCAGTATTGGGCCCCTACTTAAACAAGATGGGTCCTACACAGATGACAGCAAGGAAATGAGTGAGCTACTCAAGTCCCAATATGACTCAGTTTTTAGCAATCCGCTAACCAGACTGAGAGTCGAAGATCAAAATGAATTTTTTTTATGAGAGAGCCACAGAATTTGGTTAACACAAGCCTATCTGATGTTATCCTGACGCCAAATGACTTCGAACAGGCGATAAATGACATGCCCATGCACTCTGCCCCAGGGCCAGACTCATGGAACTCCGTGTTCATCAAAAACTGCAAGAAGCCCCTATCACGAGCTTTTACCATCCTATGGAGAGGGAGCATGGACACGGGGGTCGTCCCACAGTTACTAAAAACAACAGACATAGCCCCACTCCACAGAGGGGGCAGTAAAGCAACAGCAAAGAACTACAGACCGATAGCACTAATATCCCATATCATAAAAATCTTTGAAAGGGTCCTAAGAAGCAAGATCACCACCCATCTAGAAACCCATAAATTACACAACCCAGGTCAACATGGGTTTAGAACAGGTCGCTCCTGTCTGTCTCAACTATTGGATCACTACGACAAGGTCCTAGATGCACTAGAAGACAAAACGAATGCAGATGTAATATATACAGAATTTGCAAAAGCCTTCGACAAGTGTGACCATGGCGTAATAACGCACAAAATACGTGCTAAAGGAATAACGGGAAAAGTCGGTCGATGGATCTATAATTTCCTCACTAATAGAACACAGAGAGTAGTAGTCAACAGAGTAAAGTCCGAGGCAGCTACAGTGAAAAGCTCTGTTCCACAAGGCACAGTACTCGCTCCCATCTTGTTCCTCATCCTCATATCTGACATAGACAAGGATGTCAGCCACAGCACCGTGTCTTCCTTTGCAGATGACACCCGAATCTGCATGACAGTGTCTTCCATTGCAGACACTGCAAGGCTCCAGGCAGACATCAACCAAATCTTTCAGTGGGCTGCAGAAAACAATATGAAGTTTAACGATGAGAAATTTCAATTACTCAGATATGGCAAACACGAGGAAATTAAATCGTCATCAGAGTACAAAACAAATTCTGGCCACAAAATAGAGCGAAACACCAACGTCAAAGACCTGGGAGTGATCATGTCGGAGGATCTCACCTTCAAGGACCATAACATTGTATCAATCGCATCTGCTAGAAAAATGACAGGATGGATAATGCGAACCTTCAAAACTAGGGATGCCAAGCCCATGATGACACTCTTCAGGTCACTTGTTCTATCTAGGCTGGAATATTGCTGCACACTAACAGCACCTTTCAAGGCAGGTGAAATTGCTGACCTAGAAAATGTACAGAGAACCTTCACGGCGCGCATAACGGAGATAAAACACCTCAATTACTGGGAGCGCTTGAGGTTTCTAAACCTGTATTCCCCGGAACGCAGGCGGGAGAGATACATGATTATATACACCTGGAAAATCCTAGAGGGACTAGTACCGAACTTGCACACGAAAATCACTCACTACGAAAGCAAAAGACTTGGCAGACGATGCACCATCCCCCCAATGAAAAGCAGGGGTGTCACTAACACGTTAAGAGACCATACAATAAGTGTCAGGGGCCCGAGACTGTTCAACTGCCTCCCAGCATACATAAGGGGGATTACCAACAGACCCCTGGCAGTCTTCAAGCTGGCACTGGACAAGCACCTAAAGTCGGTTCCTGACCAGCCGGGCTGTGGCTCGTACGTTGGTTTGCGTGCAGCCAACAGTAACAGCCTGGTTGATCAGGCTCTGATCCACCAGGAGGCCTGGTCACAGACCGGGCAGCGGGGGCGTTGACCTCCGGAACTCTCTCCAGGTAAACTCCAGGTGATCCTGGAGGTTAGCTGTGGAGGGCCTCAAATACCAAATACCAAAAAATACCTATGTGGTGTTATTGTGTGCTACGCGGTGTTATTGTGTTATATGGTGTTATTGTGTTATGTGATGTTATTGTGTGCTACGCGGTGATATTGTGTGTTACGCGGTGTTATTGTGCGCTATCTGTTGTTATGTGATCTTAACTGTAGGCACTTGCATCGTTATGTATGTATAATTTGTCACGTAAGAACATAGAATAGAAGGAGCACTACAGCAGGCCTACTGGACCATGTTAGGTAGGTCCTAATCACCCACTGGGCCAAGCCAGTCAGGTCCATCTCACACCCTCCACTCATGCATTTGTCACCTGTCTATAATTTGTCATCTGTCTATAATTTGCTACGTATCAATAATGACATAGAAGAGAGAGAGAGAGAGAGAGAGAGAGAGAGAGAGGTCAGAGTCGAAGTAAAAACTCTCTATATGCTGTTTAGATAAAAACAGAGTATGAAGAGAGAAAGAAATGGATTGACGAGTAACATCATTATAATCATGACTAAGCGCTAAACCCACAAGGGGGTCACACAGTGCCGAGTAAGAGAGGGAGGTGCGCTGACCAGGCTTACTGGGGAGGTGCGCTGACCAGGCTTACTGGGGAGGTGCGCTGACCAGGCTTACTGGGGAGGTGCGCTGACCAGGCTTACTGGGGAGGCGTTGGTCCTGTAACTAAGAGTATTGTATTTCCTCGTAGACCAGGTTTTTTGGACAGGTCGTTAATTTCGGATTTTCTGGTGTGTTAACATGACAGGCAGAATCCCACCCCGTGTTACTCAGGTTGGTTCACCTACCCCGTGTTACTCAGGTTGATTCACCCACCCCGTGTTAACCAGGTTGATTCACCCACCCCGTGTTAACCAGGTTGATTCACCCACCCCGTGTTAACCAGGTTGATTCACCCACCCCGTGTTAACCAGGTTGATTCACCCACCCCGTGTTAACCAGGTTGATTCACCCACCCCGTGTTAACCAGGTTGATTCACCCACCCCGTATTACCCAGACTGATTACCCCACCCTGTGTTTCTCAGCTCCTGGCCCCACCTCCCACGTCAGGCAACTAACTAAAGTTAATCAAACAGATTTTTTCCACCTCCCACCCCCAGATTTTTTCTTGTTTAGCATAATTCAGAATTTTGTTCATTAGCTTGGAATGAGTTTAACGAGACCTCGTATATCCTGAAACAAATCAAATTACGTATTTTTCCATTATTCATGAACTAATTAATTACAAAGTAATTTTCTCACCAGTATAGAACTTCTTCAGTCAAGATACATCGTAATAATAATAATAATAATAATAATAATAATAATAATCATAATAATAATAGTAATAATAATAATAGTAATAATAATAATAATACATCGAATCAACAGATGGCGCTGAGAAATGAGGTGAACCATAGAACTGACAAAGGGAAAAACAGATGGTATGTTGTACAGGGGAACATACCAGTGTCGTAAGGGTTCTTGAATGGAGATATCGTAGGATAAGGTAGACACACTTGTAGGATGGTAGGTGTATTGTCAGACTGAGATGAGAGATGGAGCCCGGTGCCAAGCCTGTTCACGCCTGTATGGACTGCCGCCGACTGAGAGGGGGACAGGGGGATCACTGCCCAAGTGTATCCCCATGACGTCACACAAAGCCACAGGCCTACGAGGGGTCTCGTGTCTAAAGCACATGGATGATACTAATATGCTATGCTATATAATACAGGGAATACAGGGATCAGCAACTATGCTGACAGCTCGGTCATGTTACGTATGTTGTCCCGACATACACTACTATACTATAGGCTGAACAGGCAGGCGGATCTGGGCTGATTCTATACAATAACAAATTCATATATAACTTAGAACTAATGGATGGTACAACATGATTTTGACGTAATGGGTGTTAACGTAATCATTACAAACTATAAGAACAAATCATTATACAATATGGATGGAATTGATCGATCGATCTGTATTCATGCACTCTACGGATTCTGAGGAAGAATAATTATATACAAAGAAGTGTTTAACAGAAAGGCAGATTCGGTGCACTCAAATCTAGACTGTTAATTCTCAGAATACGGAGGGAACGTGAACACGTAAATTTCTGACAAACTGATCAGCTAATAACAAAACACACAGTTGACAAATTCATTCATCTCGGACATCTAATTATACAGACTACGTACATTTAAACCCAATTCTGCGAGGGTAAGGTTTACGTATGCAGAATGGTTATCTCTGGGAGGATCGAATTCCTCTGCAATGGCTAACACATGCCTTGACTGAGAGAGATCTGAAGGAATATCTACAAAAGATACAACTACAATCACTAGTGACTGTGGAATTACTAACTCGTCTGCTAGGAGTACTCAACTCGACTATTCGATACAGTAATTCTTGGCTCATTACAAAGTCACTAATGGGTACTGGTGGCTTTACAGTAAGAATGGGATCTTCCTGGAGAAGGAATCGAATCACACCAGACCACATGGGATCTAGTCTTTGTGCAGTTTTGACATCCTCGACAGTAAATGGAGGATCTGCAGTAACTACACTAACGTGTCGCGATAAAGCATCAGCGACTACATTCGACTTGCCAGGTAAATTTTCAAAAGTGGGACCGAACTCCTGGATAGTCAAGGTCCATCTGGCTAACCTTCCAGTAGGCTGTTTGTTCTGGAATAAAGGTAACAGTTCTTCCTTACTGGAGGAAAGAACAAACTCGGTGGAATGGATGACTCCCC
This sequence comes from Cherax quadricarinatus, assembly GCF_038502225.1. Lineage (NCBI taxonomy): Eukaryota > Metazoa > Arthropoda > Malacostraca > Decapoda > Parastacidae > Cherax > Cherax quadricarinatus. The sequence goes on from NC_091316.1 coordinate 3,118,379, forward strand.
CCGGTTGAAAAAATTAACGCTATAACACTCAATATGAGCAAGGGAGAACGAATCTACTATCTCAAACTGCAAGCACAGGAGAAAAGAAATGAACACGGTGAACAATGCTGATATTCAATCTGAGTCGCACACAGTGACAAGAGGTATCAGCTATAAAGAAACTACACTTACAAACGTTAACATGTGAAAGTTACTCGAGAAATAACTTCTTACAATGCACTGATTACTGTCAACTAGGATGGGATCACCATCTGGAACATTAGGAACAACAACAGACACTCTAGTGAGAGCACTAGCTGTAACAGAGACGTCTTTCTGCAGACAGCATGTCACATCAACAAGAGATGGCATTACTAGTTGCAAGTAATCGTTTTCTGACAAGGCATCCCCTGTGGAGAAACTACTACTCGAACTAGCAGTCATTGCAGGGATAGGCTGTGCACTCAAGGCTGTCTGAGTGTCCTCGGACACTTGAGGCAACGGAACACTATCCTGCAAGTCTGAAGGTATAGGTGGAACACAGACGGGAATGACAGAATTACTAGTGCCTGACCGCTCGGCTACGTTAATAAGTAATTCACGAATCTATAGGAACTTAATCTGAACTTCACATTTCGCAGCACTTTAACAAATCTCAGATACAAGCTGTGAGAACAAACACATTGCTCAAGGGCTAGGTATTGTCTTTCAGTCAGTAAGGGAATGTTGGTACTGTGGACTGATTCATATTGACTTTGACTGGAATGATACACTAAGTGAACGTTCAAAAGTGACTGGGACATCTTCTCAGTGAAAATACTGAAGGGCATAAGTCAAGAAAAAAAATAGAGAGAATGACACAATAAGCTTAAATGGAAGAAAATGCTTAACTATTCTGCATCAGTAATTAAAAATTGACAAGTTACACAGTAAGCAAAGAACTCACACAAGAAAAAAAAATATGCAACTTAACAAACACTGAAAATCAAGAGAACTTGTACTTTGCTCAAATCTAATATGCTCAACTTTTACTTTAAATTGAATAAATGGCACAGTGAGTTGTCTTTACTTTCAATGCAACAAGGAAAATACACAATAAAATAATAAAATGGACTAAATAAACTTGTGCAGAAATTAAAACAAACACACAATTCGCTGAAATAAAAATTAAAATGACAGACAGAATAAAATACTATGCACAGAACAGAGCATAAGAAACTGCACTGTAATAAACTGTATTGCACAACACTGCATAAAATTTTCTGCAAGAAAAACTTTAATAGCAACACAATATTTGCACAAGAATTATTGCAAAATGAGTCTATGTGCAATAATAAAAATTATAACACACAAGAAAAGAATTATATCAAGGAATGAACACTTTAACTCTTAACTGCACTTAAACAACAAGCAAAAGAACAATTTACTTTAGAAGGAGAACTTAAAAAATTGCACTAAGAGTGAATTTGTTCAATAAAACATGAAAAAAATAATAGGTGCAAAAAAAAAACACACAACAAAAAGGAATACAACACTTACAGAGATGCAGGACACAATTCAACATAAACACAGTACTAGAATTTTCTTGCAATGAAACTTGATGTGTGAAAAATTTTGTAAATGTGAGCTCTTGCTGTGACTTAAAAAATGGCACTATTGTCTGTGGAAATAAGACAAATTAAACACTGGCTGAATAAAGGAATATGAACACAAGAATGTTCAACACACAGGGAACAAAAATAAAATTACACAAATGCTGGGAAGAAAAAAATAATAACAGACAACACTGAGTTGTGATGCAGAATATGAGGTGAAAAATTTACTGAGTTAATTCACTGGAATTCTGAAGTTTAAACACAAGTTCTATACTGCTCATATGTTGCACACACAACAAAGGAAACACTAAGTACTTACTTCAAGTGTATAAAAAGATACACAACACAACAGATATAAAATAATGCACGAAAATGAACACTGAATTAAGGAGATTAAAAGAAATGAATGCAATCAGTACATGATAAACACTGAGTCTGATCGAGAGTCACTGAATGTCACTAAGAGAAAAAATTCACTGGGAACACAAAAGAAATGTCTCAACACTCGCAAATGTCTCTAAAAAAAAAAATATTATAGCTGTAACAACTTGAAGAATGAGACTGATGGATTGTTTATATCGTCTTGCTGCTGTCCTCTGCACAGATGATCGTAGAATTGCGCTTAAATCGGCGAGAGACAACACACAGGAGGCTTTTAAAGATGGCGCGCCACTCTCTAGCTCTTGACCCCCTATGTGGTCCTTAAAATATGGTGCTACAACCCTTAGCAGTGCACCAAAACACTGATGAGGTAGGTGAGATGTAATGGCCGACTGTAGTTGGGTTTGTGGGTAATGGCTGAGCGAGGCGTCTGAGACCGGCAATGGTGCGACACACGTGATCGTGAGTGGCTGGGCTTATGGGTTGAACGTCGTAAGCCTCACTGAGAAAACCCACACTGCCGCGAAGATAATTCTAAGCCGGCTGGCTTAGAAGAAACCCACGAAATACTACAACACCACAAGGATGACAAGGAGCACTCAGAATGCTTGGAACTTGAATCACAAGCGATGAAGGCTACTCATGTGGCTTGCTCGAGTACTGGGGTAAGACACCTGGGTTAGTTGCTAGCTGGCTTATCTTAACCCTTCACACAGAATAGCTTGATAACTTCACACGAGGAGCACAGCAGGGGTGGAAGCTGGCTTGGCAGGCAAAATAATTGGATGGAGTAGGCTAGGCTGGACTGGGCTCGGGTGTTCTGACTCCCCCACCACAGACTGGAAGCTGGCTTATTTTGCAAACTCGGGTCAACCCCTCGGGAGTAATGCAAAAGCAGATAACCACTAATACAAAGAGACTGACCAGTGAATAATGTAGAAGCTGGTAGAGTAGCTGGCGTGAGGTAGCTGGATAGGGTGAACCTCGGTAGGCCTACTGGTAACACGAAATGGCCGTCTTGCTGGTCGACAACTTTATCTCCAGAAATCGCTGTAATCGTCAGAATTACAGGCTCACCGCTGTCACCATTTGTCGTAAGGGTTCTTGAATGGAGATATCGTAGGATAAGGTAGACACACTTGTAGGATGGTAGGTGTATTGTCAGACTGAGATGAGAGATGGAGCCCGGTGCCAAGCCTGTTCACGCCTGTATGGACTGCCGCCGACTGAGAGGGGGACAGGGGGATCACTGCCCAAGTGTATCCCCATGACGTCACACAAAGCCACAGGCCTACGAGGGGTCTCGTGTCTAAAGCACATGGATGATACTAATATGCTATGCTATATAATACAGGGAATACAGGGATCAGCAACTATGCTGACACCAGAATATAGTGTTGCCAGCACTGTTGCATGGGTGTGAAGCATGGGTTCTGTATGTTGCAGAAGCCAGGAGAAGGCTGGAGGCAGTGGAGATGTCGCGTTTCAGTGCAGTGTTTGGTGTGAATATTCAACTAACAATTTGGAGTTTGTAGATTAGGTGTGGGGTTCTCTGGAGTGTAATTTAGAGGGCTGAGGAGGGGTTGTTGAGATGGTTTGAATATTTAGAGTAGAGAAATGAGATGAATTGGAGGGTGTATAAATCTAAGATGGAGGGAACGATGGGTGGAGGTCGTCTTAGAAAAGATTGGAAGGCGGGAGGTGGAGGCGTAAAGGAGGTTTTGTGTGTGTGAGGGGCTTGGACATCCAACAGGCTTGTATGAGCGTGTTAGATAAAAGTGTAGAATCGTAGTTTTAAGATTTGACTTGCTGTTAGAGTGTAAATGGATTAAGGGCAACCGGTTAGCTGGACCTGAGTAGTAGAGGTGGGAGGAACAGTGCCACTACTATTGAGGGAGTAGTGGAGGTGGGAGGAACAGTGCCACTACTATTGAGGGAGTAGTGGAGGTGGGAGGAACAGTGCCACTACTATTGAGGGAGTAGTGGAGGTGGGAGGTACAGTGCCACCACTATTGAGGGAGTAGTGGAGGTGGGAGGAACAGTGCCACCACTATTGAGGGAGTAGTGGAGGTGGGAGGTACAGTGCCACCACTGTTGAGGGAGTAGTGGAGGTGGGAGGAACAGTGCCACCACTGTTGAGGGAGTAGTGGAGGTGGGAGGAACAGTGCCACCACTATTGAGGGAGTAGTGGAGGTGGGAGGTACAGTGCCACCACTATTGAGGGAGTAGTGGAGGTGGGAGGTACAGTGCCACCACTATTGAGGGAGTAGTGGAGGTGGGAGGTACAGTGCCACCACTATTGAGGGAGTAGTGGAGGTGGGAGGTACAGTGCCACCACTGCTCCTGTTGTTGCCCTCTGATGTTCCTGTTGTTGCTCTCTGGTGCTCCTGCTGTTGCCCTCTGATGTTCCTGTTGTTGCCCTCTGATGTTCCTGTTGTTGCTCTCTGATACTCCTGTTTTTGCTCTCTGATACTCCTGTTGTTGCTCTCTGATACTCCTGTTGTTGCTCTCTGATACTCCTGTTGTTGCTCTCTGATACTCCTGTTGTTGCTCTCTGATACTCCTGTTGTTGCTCTCTGATACTCCTGTTGTTGCTCTCTGATACTCCTGTTGTTGCCCTCTGATGTTCCTGTTGTTGCCCTCTGATGTTCCTGTTGTTGCTCTCTGATACTCCTGTTGTTGCTCTCTGATACTCCTGTTGTTGCCCTCTGATGTTCCTGTTGTTGCCCTCTGATGTTCCTGTTGTTGCTCTCTGATACTCCTGTTGTTGCTCTCTGATACTCCTGTTGTTGCTCTCTGATACTCCTGTTTTTACTCTCTGATACTCCTGTTGTTGCTCTCTGATACTCCTGTTGTTGCTCTCTGATACTCCTGTTGTTGCTCTCTGATACTCCTGTTGTTGCTCTCTGATACTCCTGTTGTTGCTCACTGATACTCCTGTTGTTGCTCTGGGAATAATGAGTCGAGTCCGCAGAAAAATCTCAACATTAATTCGGACATCAGGCGAGCAGTCTCCAGGAAACTTGATAAGAACCAGTGAGATTACAGCATCCCTCATCCCGTGTAGAACATCTTGGATAATTAAGACATGTTGTTCCTGCTGTGTGTGTGTGTGTGTGTGTGTGTGTGTGTGTGTGTGTGTGTGTGTGTGTGTGTGTGTTTGTGTGTGTGTGTGTGTGTGTTCGTTCCGTATCTTCAATAATTTGTGTATTTCGAGTAAAAAAAATTTTAATAGTTCTTGCTTCTCTTCATTTTCCATCATTTCTTGGACTTTTACCGACGTTTCTTTCCTTTCCCTTGCTTTAGCGAGTGTTGTTTATTCCCCTTTAGCATGCTTTTATATTCTCAAGTCCTTTAACAATTTTTGTGTTGTGTAGATTATCCTCTCTTTCTTCTTCTCATTTTTGTCTATACTCCCCTTCATCACTGTTGTTTATCTCTCTCTCACCTTCTCTACCTATCCTTCAGTTCTGTATTTAATTTTCACATCTGTTATTTCTTCCCATTTACTCGCTTTTCTCTGGTTTAACCTATTCTCCCCCGTTACCTTATTTCCCTTTTCCTCGTGTGTATCTTTCTACCAGCACGTTTATTACCATTATTTCTCAGTATCGGGTTCTCGGTTTATTGAGTTAATTCCTATATAATCTCCTGTTTTAAATTATGTAAATTATTCTTGCTTATTTACATACCTGGTATTTATATGTTATGTAGACCTGTGATGCCTCCACTATGCTCTTAGTGTAATATAATACGTCTTTCATCACGAACTTTTTACCTGGAGAGGGTTTCTGGGGTCGACGCCCCCGTGGCCTGGTCTGAGACCAGGCCTCGTGGTGGATCAGGGTCTGATCAACCAGGGTTTTACTGCTGGCCGCACGTAAACCAACGTGTGAGGCTGTCTACCGAAAGGAGCTATCTATTTCTATCTAGAAACTAGCGTTAGGTTAGGTAAGGTTCGTCAGGAAACATGACAAGTGTCTCCTGACGCGGATCTTAGATGATGACCCGCCGCTGGAGCTTCCGGTCATTTGACAGAGACCTTCCGCTGGCTTACCTGCACCCACTTTAAAAATAATAGTCATTGTTATCATCTTTCAGTAAGTCATCGACTACGATAACTTTTGTTTACTATCGCAGCTCTTTTGTTTTCTGGGATAAATGTGTTTGTGACATTTCCGCAGTAGACGAAAAACTCCTTAATTGGATCAAACGTTTTCTCCGGGAAATGAGTAAAACATCTAAATTAGATTTATGTGTCTGTTTTGTAGTTTATTATTATTATTGTTGTTGTTATTATTATTATTATTATTATTATTATTATTATTATTATTATTATTATTATTGCTACTACTACTACTACTACTACTACCACTAGTACTACTATCATGGGGAGCGCTAAACCTATAGGGATTATGTAGCTCCTGTAGGGGGGGATGGAAGGTATTCAGACTTAATTCATTGAACCGGAGCATAGATCCAATTCCCTAGATCAAGAGCCCCTCACCAGCATCAATGGAATCTCTCCCTCGGGGGGGGGGATTTATACAGTTAGATTAGACTGCAGTCTGGACACCCAGTAAAACTGTCGACAGTTTGATGAAGACTCGACCCTTCGTCCGCTAATCGTGCTCCAGTCTCTGACAAGTCAGGCAGTTGACGTTGAAGACAGAGCAATTTGCTCACTAAACTGTTGAGTATTGCTGGTCATCTTCCTCCCTGCCAGGGTGGTGCAAGTTTCCTGGGAGTAGAGCCGGATTAAGATTTTGTAGTCCCCTGGGCACCGGGTACTGTGAGGCCCCTGGGCACCGGGTACTGTGAGGCCCCTGGGCACCGGGTACTGTGAGGACCCTGGGCTGCAGCCCCTGGAAGCCCACCAGCTGACGGAGGACTCTGGGCTGCAGCCCCTAGAAGCCCTCCAGCTGGCAGAGGACTCTGGGCTGCAGCCCCTAGAAGCCCACCAGCTGGCGGAGGACCCTGGGCTGCAGCCCCTGGAAGCCCACCAGCTGGCGGAGGACTCTGGGCTGCAGCCCCTAGAAGCCCATGCCTTAACAAAGCCCTGCGTGGGAATCTTAGAGATGAAGAAAACAATGGAGAAACAGTGCTGATGTGGCTGATCTTCTGATGCTCCTGGCTGTGAAGAGGAGCCAGGGAATGCTACGGCGGATGGAAGTGAAACTTACCTACCCCGTCTTCTACCTCAGAGATCCCACAGGCAGAGGGAGGGGTGGAGGATGTTGCAGTTCAGAAGTTGTGTGAAGTACGATGTCTGTACACATCTGGTAACACAGCTGTTGAATGAATGATGGTAAATATTTCTTTTTTGTCATATATCTATCTATCCACACACACACACACACACACACACACACACACACACACACACACACACACACACACACACACACACACACACACACACACACACACACATATATATATATATATATATATATATATATATATATATACATATATATATATACAAAATAACCACGGGGGAGTTGAATGAGAGTTCTAGGCTTTTCGTGTCACAATCAACACATCATCAGGAGCTTGCAATGTTGCAGAAAAGTGGAGGAAGTCGGGACAAACACTATCAGAGGATGCATCCTCTGATAGTATTTGCTTCGACTTCCTCCACTTTTCTGCAACATTGCAAGCTCCTGATGATGTGTTGATTGTGACACGAAAAGCCTAGAACTCTCATTCAACTCCCCCGTGGTTATTTTGTATATATATATAAGTATATATATATATATATATATAAGTATATATATATATATATATAAGTATATATATATATATATATAAGTATATATATATATAAGTATATATATATATATATATGTGTGTGTGTGTAGATATCAACAAAATATGAAAAAGTCAAGAAGTGTAGGCTCGATCCTGTCCTGTGATTCAGAGAGAAGTTCGCTACATAACTGTCTCCTGGTGTAAGTAAGAAAGAGTAATTGGAGAAGGTAGGTGACCGCAGTCCTGTAGCTTGTAGACGAGATACAGTCAGGGAGAAAGATAGTCCAGGGAGACAGACAGTCAAGGGAGACAGTCCAGGGAGACAGACAGTCCACAGAGACAGTCCAGGGAGACAGACAGTCCAGAAAGACAGAGAGTCCACGGGGACAGACAGTTCAGGGAGACAGACAGTCTAGGGAGACAGACAGTTCAGGGAGACAGACAGTTTAGAGAGACAGTCCAGGGAGACATACAGTCTAGGAAGACAGACAGTCCAGGGAGATGGACAGTCCAGGGAGACAGACAGTCCAGAAAGACAGAGTCCACGGGGACAGACAGTTCAGGGAGACAGACAGTCTAGGGAGACAGACAGTTTAGAGAGAGTCCAGGGAGACATACAGTCTAGGAAGACAGACAGTCCAGGGAGATGGACAGTCCAGGGAGACAGACAGTCCAGGGAGACAGACAGCCCAGGGAGACAGATAGTCCAGGGAGACAGGCAGTTTAGAGAGACAGTCCAGGGAGACAGTATAGGAAGACAGACAGTCCAGGGAGACAGACAGTCCAGGGAGACAGTCCAGGGAGACAGACATTCCAGGGAGACAGACAGTCCAGGGAGACATACAGTCTAGGAAGTCAGACAGTCCAGGGAGACAGACAGTCCAGGGAGACAGACAGTCCAGGGAGACAGACAGTCCTGGGAGACAGACATTCCTGGGAGACAGACATTCCTGGGAGACAGACAGTCCTGGGAGACAGACAGTCCTGGGAGACAGACAATCCAGGGAGACAGACAGTCCAGGGAGACAGACAGTCCAGGGAGACAGACAATAAAGACATCAGAAGTAGTCACTGTGTAATTAACAACCCACCTTGTGGCATCTATCATGACATACAACATCTCTCTCTCACTCTCTCTTACTCTCTTACTCTCTCTTTTACTTACTCTCTCTCTTACTCTCTCTCTTACTCTCTCTCTCTCTCTTACTTACTCTCTCTCTTACTTTCTCTCTTTCTCTCTTACTCTCTCTTACTCTCTCTTACACTCTCTCTCTCGCTCTTACTCTTTTTCTTTTTTTCTACACAGGGTTTGACAAGGTTAAGGATTCCTAGCTTTATTGACAAGCTATTTACAGGTTAAGGATTCCTAACTTTATTGGCAAGCTAAGAGCTGTTACCTACATCAGCTCATTTGAAAGCATTTTTATTGTTATGAGACATACAAGTAGGGAACAGGATGAAGTTGGAGCCATCTGTGGGCCAGCATTTTCATTTGATCAACTGACTTTATCTCGTTGACGTCATTATGCTGTACAAATGTGTTCCATACACGAGTCATCCTGGGTATATATGATCTCAGATGGAGTGATGCTCTGGAGAAAGGTACAGCCAGAGTGAAGTTGCTGCTTTCTGCCCGTCTTGTGGCATAAAAGCTTGTTTCACGCTGTCTTCGAAGTGGATCCAAGTGTGGTACTTTGACAATATTGGCCTTGTACATAACAGTAAGGCCACCCACATCCCTCCTATGTTGAAGGCTCTGATGAAATGACAGATCTATCCAGGATGGGTCCAGGCGAGAGATGAGACGTCTTGCTCTGTTCTCTACTCTATCAAGCAGTCGCAGATGAGAGGGGGGGCAGGCAAACCAAGAAAGTGGAGCATACTCAAGATGTGAGCGTACTTGTGCCTCGTACAGAATCTTGCAACCTCTACTGTCAAGCAGATGCGAGATACGGCGAAGTGCTGTAAGCTTCCTGGCTGCTTTGTTTGCAAGATTTACAACTTAGTTCTTCATGGTTAGTTTGGAGTCAAATTTCACCCCAAGGATATCAACTTCTTCTCCAGGTGCCAACACCCTCCCATTCATTCTTACCAGCATTACCATCATGGTGCCTAGAGACGATCATCATTTGCGTTTTCTCAGGTGCAAATGTTACTTGCCATCTATTTCCCCAAGCTGATATAGCTCTCAGCTGGTGATTGATGTAGCTTAGAGCAGCTGGCATTTCTTCTCTTGGATAAGTGAATGTCAGTGTACAGTCGTCTGCATATGCATGTGATTCTGGGATGAGATGAAGGTCATTGAAGTAGACATTCCATAACAATGGTCCCAGTACGCTTCCTTGTGGAACACTTGCCCCAATAGGATGTCTTGCTGATTCCGTTCCATTGAGAACTACACTTAGAGATCTACCATGAAGGTAATCACTGAGGAGACATAACATAGAGCCTGCAATTCCCAGTGCTTGAAGTTTTGCTAAGAGGCCCTGGTGCCACACCCGGTCGAAAGCACCAGCAATGTCCAGTGCTACCACACAGCTGACTTTGGATTCATCCAGTGACTGGTGCCACTTAGTGGAGAGGTTTAACAATAGATCAGCAGCAGAGTAACCATTCCTGAAGCCATATTGACGATCACAAAGTAGTGAGTGGTAGTCAAAAAACTGTCATTTGTCTTGAGATTATTGTCTCAAGGATCTTACCAGTGATTGACAGGAGTGACACTGATCTGTAGTTGCTGATTTCTGCTCTGCTCTTCTTTTTGTGAACAGGGACTACATTTGCCTCTTTCCATAGAGAGGGCCATTTACACTGTACTAAGCAGTGCTGAAAGATGCGAGTTAGAGGTGCTGCTAGCTGGTCTGCACATCTCAGCAATCTTGGGCTCAACTTGTCTGGGCCCACAGCCTTTTCTTGGTCAAGCAATTTAAGAAGGAAATGCACCTCCTCCTGCCTTATTGTCTCCACTGACAGTTTTGACACAGCTCTTGCATCTAGCCAAGGAGGGTCCCTTGCTGGATCAGGAACTTGCATTTTGGTAGCAAAGTGTTCAGCAAAGAGGTCCGCCTTCTCTTGACTACTAGTGGAGGTGGTTCCATCCTGTCGATTTAGAGGTGGAATAAGTTCATCAGGCAGATAACCTTGTCTGTCCTTGACCAGGGACCACCAGGTTTTGGAGCCTACCCTACCAGATGCTAGCTTTCTTTTAGTGTCCACCTCCCATTTAACAATGGCCCACTTTTGAACGTCACCCATATGCCTACAGGCTTGCCTGTGCAAGTTCCTGTTATAAGTGGTAGGATGTCTCTTATACCTTCGCCATGCTTTGTACTTAGCAGTAGCAGCCTCTCTACAACGAAAGCCAAACCAAGGCTGATCTGTAGGCTTCGTCACATATTGCCGATGAGGAATGTGTTCTTGTTGTAGATTAAGGATGTGTCCAGTGAAGGCTTTCACTTGGTTGTCAACATCCCCTTGCAGAAGAGCATTCCAATCGGTGGTGGCGAGCTTAGAGCAAAGGGCTGGCCAATTACCTCTTTCCCATAGCCAGGTTGTGCTTGTGGACTCCTCACCTCGTTCTGTTGGGATCTTAAGTGTCGTAAAAACAGCCTTGTGGTCAGACGATCCAACGTAGCCGAAGGGTTGACAAGTAACTATGCCTTCTGCCAGATCACTCACTACTGGGTCAAGGGAGGAGCCAGAGATATGAGTAGGGAAATCAACAAAGTTTCTCATGTCAAACACTGCAAGAAGGTCATCAAAGTCCCTCTGTATAAGGTGTTGGTTGAGGTCACCAACAATTATGATATGTTGACAGCTGTGTTGTAGCAGAAGGGAGTCAATATTTTCCATTAGGAAGTTGATAGGGTCTGCATGTTGCCACTGAGGTCTGTACATTGCACATGCTAGTACAGAGGTACTAGTGTTTATGCAGAGCTTGAAGAACATCATTTCAAGATGTGTACGGGTGGCAACATTAATGTGCTGGGCATGAACACTTTTAGAGAAGCACACAGCAACACCTCCTTGCCCTTGCCTGTCTCTTCTCATCCATGAGGTGTAGCCAGCAATTCTTGCAAAATTTTCTGGAATCCTGTCATCCAAAAATGTTTCAACATGTTACTCTCTCTCTTTTACTCTCTCTCTCTCTCTCTCTCTCTCTCTCTCTCTCTCTCTCTCTCTCTCTTACTTTCTCTCTCTCTTAATCTCTCTCTCTTACTTTCTCTCTCTCTTAATCTCTCTCTCTTACTTTCTCTCTCTTAATCTCTCTCTCTTACTTTCTCTCTTAATCTCTCTCTCTTACTCTCTCTCTCTCTTACTCTCTTTCTCTTACTCTCTCTTTCTCTCTCTCTCTTACTCTCTCTTTCTCTTACTCTCTCTTTCTCTCTCTCTTACTCTCTTACTCTCTCTCTTACTCTCTCTCTTACTCTCTCTCTTTCTCTCTCTTACTCTCTCTCTTACTCTCTTACTCTCTCTCTTTCTCTCTCATATGGTAACAGCCTACAACAGCCTCGAAGCTGCTCACACATAAGAACATTCCTGGCAGTTTTCCGTCGCTTAACGAGGAAATAACTCGAATAAAGTGACCGAACAATCAACAGAAGGAGGTCATCGTGACCTCTTGCACCCCCTACCAACCATCCAGGAATGACCTTTCACCTTATCTTAGCAAGGCAACCAACTGCATGTAGCAGTGCTGATTATCATCACTTCCACGTTCTTGGGATGCTTGCGTTACACTGACATAGCTGGCTCACACGGAAGTATATTGTGAAAGGAAATTCTGTGTGCATGTGTGTGTATACGTGTATACTTGGATGTATATTTACATGTTTAAACATGTGATCTGATGATGGTGCTGGAAGGGGGCGAAATGACCCCGTGAGGCTCCTGTCCTAAGTGTAAGTTTTGGCTGAATTATTCCAGCTACGGTATTGGGAATTTTTACTCTCTTTATTCTGTACTTATGTATAACACACATACATATTAACCTAAATTCACAGAAATAAAAGATATATTAGGGATTTTTCTCCTACGAAAAAAAATAACAATATCTCAGCAGTTAAACTGGGAATAAGCAATGTCTCCTAATGTTATATTTCCGTGTTATTCTCAGTATACAGTGTCTGCTACTCCTTTCCATGGATGTGTCCAGTTGAGATGTTAGGAAATTAAACCAGCAATATTGGAC
>NC_091316.1:3138778-3141278 GCF_038502225.1 Cherax quadricarinatus
ACATACACGGTGTACAGTGTCTTGAATGATTCCTTACTAAGGTGTCGGAATGCTGTTCTCAGGTTTGCCAGGCGCCCATATGCTGCAGCAGTTATCTGATTGATGTGTGCTTCCGGAGACATGCTCGGTGTTATACTCACCCCAAGATCTTTCTCCTTGAGTGAGGTTTGCAGTCTTTGGCCACCTAGCCTATACTCTGTCTGTGGTCTTCTGTGCCCTTCCCCTATCTTCATGACTTTGCATTTGGCAGGATTAAATTCGAGAAGCCATTTGCTGGACCAGGTGTCCAGTCTGTCCAGGTCTCTTTGAAGTCCTGCCTGGTCCTCATCAGATTTAATTCTCCTCATTAACTTCACATCATCTGCAAACAGGGACACTTCTGAGTCTAACCCTTCCGTCATGTCGTTCACATATACCAAAAATAGCACTGGTCCTAGGACCGACCCCTGTGGGACCCCGCTCGTCACAGGTGCCCACTGTGATACATCATTACGTACCATGACTCGTTGTTGCCTCCCTGTCAGGTATTCTCTGATCCATTGCAGTGCCCTTCCTGTTATATGCGCCTGATGCTCTAGCTTCTGCACTAATCTCTTGTGAGGAACTGTCTCAAAGGCCTTCTTGCAGTCCAAGAAGATGCAATCAACCCACCCCTCTCTCTCTTGTCTTACTTCTGTTATTTTATCATAAAACTCCAGAAGGTTTGTGACACAGGATTTGCCTTCCGTGAATCCGTGCTGGTTGGCATTTATACTCCTGTTCCGTTCCAGGTGCTCCACCACTCTCCTCCTGATAATCTTCTCCATAATTTTGCATACTATACACGTCAATGACACAGGTCTTTAGTTTAGTGCCTCTTTTCTGTCTCCTTTTTTGAAAATGGGAACTACATTTGCTGTCTTCCATACCTCAGGTAGTTGCCCAGTTTCCAGGGATGTGTTGAAGATTGTGGTAAGTGGTACGCACAACATATCTGCTCCCTCTCTAAGGACCCATGGAGAGATGTTGTCCGGTCCCATTGCCTTTGAGGTATCGATGTCCCTTAGCAGTTTCTTCACCTCCTCCTCATCTGTATGTATGTCGTCCAACACTTGTTGGTGTATTCCTTGTTGGTGTCCCCATCTGGTCTGTCCCCCCAGAGTCCTTCCTGTCTCTACTGTAAATACTTCCTTAAATCTCGTGTTGAGCTCCTCACATACCTCTTGATCGTTTCTTGTGAGTTCTCCACCTTCTTTCCTCAGCCTTATCACCTGGTCCTTGACTGTTGTCTTCTTCCTAATGTGTGTGTGTGTGTGTGTGTGTGTGTGTGTGTGTGTGTGTGTGTGTGTGTGTGTTTGTGTGTGTGTATGTGTGTGTGTGTGTGTGTGTGTGTTTGTGTGTGTGTGTGTGTGTGTGTGTGTGTTTGTGTGTGTGTGTGTGTGTGTGTACTCACCTATTTGTGGTTGCAGGGGTCGAGTCACAGCTGACAACTCTATGACTGAAGAAATACTTCCTAACGTCCCTGTGACTCGTCCTCGTCTTCAGCTTCCAGTTGTGACCCCTTGTCCCTGTGTCCCCTCTCTGGAACATCCTATCTCTGTCCACCTTGTCTATTCCCCGCAGTATCTTGTATGTCGTTATCATGTCTCCCCTGACCCTTCTGTCCTCCAGTGTCGTCAGTCCTATTTCCCTTAACCTTTCCTCGTACGACATTCCCTTGAGCTCTGGGACTAGCCTTGTTGCAAACCTTTGTACTTTCTCTAACTTCTTGACGTGCTTGACCAGGTGTGGGTTCCAGACTGGTGCTGTATACTCCAGTATGGGCCTAACATACACAGTGTACAGTGTCTTGAACGATTCCTTATTAAGGTATCGTAACGCTATTCTCAGGTTTGCCAGGCGCCCGTACGCTGCAGCAGTTATCTGGTTGATGTGTGCCTCCGGTGATGTGCTCGGTGTTATGGTCACCCCAAGGTCTTTCTCCCTGAGTGAGGTCTGTAGTCTTTGTCCACCTAGCCTATACTCTGTCTGCGGTCTTCTTTGCCCCTCCCCAATCTTCATGACTTTGCATTTGGCTGGATTGAATTCAAGAAGCCAGTTACTGGACCACATGTCCAGCCTGTCCAGGTCTCTTTGCAGTCTTGCCTCATCCTCGTCCGATTTAATTCTTCTCATCAACTTCACATCATCTGCGAACAGGGACACTTCAGAGTCTATTCCGTCCATCATGTCGTTCACATATATCAAAAATAGCACTGGTCCTAGAACTGATCCCTGTGGGACCCCGCTCGTAACAGGCGCCCACTGTGATACCTCTTCACGTACCATGACTCGTTGCTGCCTCCCTGTCAGGTATTCCCTTATCCATTGCAGTGCCCTCCCTTTTACATGCGTCTGATCCTCCAGCTTCTGCACTAATCTCTTGTGGGGAATTGTGTCAAAGGCCTTCCTGCAGTCTAGGAAAACGCAATCTACCCACCCCTCTCTCTCGTGTCTTACTTCTGTTACCTTGTCATAAAAC
>NC_091316.1:3146278-3153778 GCF_038502225.1 Cherax quadricarinatus
AGAAGCAGTTATATGTTAGGAGAGAAGCAGTTAGGTGTTAGGAGAGTATTATCCTCTAATACAATCAGTTAAGTTGGGAGTGATGCAGTAACTGCAAGCCGCCAAGCCAGGCAGAAGCGGCTTATGCTGCTAAGCCTGTGAGAACACAAGGCTGTGGGTTAACCCGATTAAACAGATAACTCCGGTCTCTTCACAAGAGATGCTTGAGTGTCTCCTCTCCCGTTCTATTCTCTATTTCTGTTTATTCTAGCGTCCCCTTTCCTCCTTCTCCTCTTATTCTCTTCAGCAAACTCTCCTTGCTGTCTCAAGGGCTCTTGATCCAGAGAACTGGAAGTGCCTCTTTGCTTGAATTAAGTTTGATGCCTTCCAAGTTCATAATAGCTGTATAACCCTTGCGGGCTTAGTGCTTCCTCACCACAACAGTAATAATAATAATAATAATAATAATCATATTATTATTATTATTATTATTATTATTATTATTATTATTATTATTATTATTTTCATTTTCTTTTCCCTAACAACTATTAAAATCTAAGCTGTCATCTCACATTTTAAACTGTTTTTATGCGTAACATTTTTACGAATTTCGGAGGACTCACTTTAAGCACAGACAACACTGACTGTCTGACTCCGGGGGAAAACAGCAGTGGATCTCTGAAACCAGAAATTCCCGGACGTCTTTTATCATCCCCCAAAGAGAGAGAGAGAGAGAGAGAGAGAGAGAGAGAGAGAGAGAGAGAGAGAGAGAGAGAGAGAGAATTAGACAAAGGAGGGAAAAATCAGATGGTAATCATCTGACTGCAGTAATGCTATTCCCAGAAATTCTTCTTCTTGTTTTTTCCCCTTCTCCCCGCTGCATCAAGCGCCCTTCCTCCCCTCTCCCTCCCCTCGGTACGTCGCTGCATCGGAAGCTGGAGAAATTCTATTCGGAGGGGGGGGGGAAATTAATCGCTGACGAGCCAATACATTTCTCTTTGGTCCGGGAAATGAGTGACTATCAGGAGAAGATTGCTTCTACAAAAAAAAAAAGGTTGAAGTCTATTAATCAATTAAACCTCTGATGCTCATTTGTTTAAACGTGACGTTAGTGGGTTATTCTATTTTTTCTTTTCAAAAATGTTTCAGTGGTGGCCGACCTAAAACGGATCTATTAGATTTTTTTTTTTTTTGGGGGGGGGGGGGGGTAATTCTTGTAATTGGATTTAAACAAAAAAAAAATTCAATGGTACGTTTTTCGAGAATTACAAGAATACTTTAATAACTTAAAAGCGTATATATGTACATTGAAATATACATCTCTCAATATATATATATATATATATATATATATATATATATATATATATATATATATATATATATATATATATATCCACGTCCTCTGTTGCCTCCGTCTCTTCCACAAAAACTTAGGGAGAGAATTTCGTAAGATAATCAATCACATATTCTTTATTCAATTCGTAAAGAGACGTTTCCGTGAACAACGAATATTCACTACGAAATCACACGTTTATATTGCGACTTCGCATTATGCCAGATGCAGCCGCATTAATATTACGACCACACACCGCCATCGTAACACCAAGATAACTTTCCTGTGTAATGTTGCAAATATTAGCGTCATACATCACTGGTCTGGTTTAATGTGCGGTCGCTATTCATAGGATCTATATTACTCCCAAATTGACTCACTCCGGTTAATTACGCGTTAATTTTATGGGACACTGAATAAATATTTACAGATTATGTTTCGAAAAATTAAGGATAATTTTTCGTACCTAATTTGTAAGTCTGTTGTGAAGAGTGTTGGTAATGTTTACTGTTTACCTGTGGATGGAAGAGTAATATTGTGGTTACTCACGATGGGACGAGTTAATGGAACACCATCTAACGTCACTCACGATGGGACGAGTTAATGGAACACCATCTAACGTCACTCACGATGGGACGAGTTAATGGAACACCATCTAACGTCACTCACGATGGAACGAACACACACACTGAGCTTCAAAATCTACAGAAAACTTACTAACAAACACTATCTTGTTCACTTTTCACCTGCCACGACGCTAAAACAAAAAGAGGCCTCGTAATGGCTATATTTTCTAGTGCTCTTCCGTATCTACAGTCCAAAGTTCCTACACGAAGAATTATTAGGCATTTTTAATCTATATTTAGCCAAACTATAGTAATTTCAGTGGGAAAAAAATAGAAAATTCTTAAAAATTGTAGCAAATTGTCAAAAAGTGAAAATATTATGAAATGTCTTTGCATCAAACGCTGTATGGAGCGTTTTTTTTTTATTTCTTCGTTATAGATTACAAGAATCGCAACTTAGGAAATCTCTAAAGGCGCAGCGAGACTGGTTCCCAGTAATTCAAACTTCCGGTATGTCAAGATACGAAAATTCTTTCTTCAGCACTTGCTTGAGACAACATCAAAGTCGCTGTATAATTAATCCCTCGAGAACCTCAGCAAAACTATTATATCCCACCAGGATATTAATCAGGCGGGTGTTTACATTATTTCCTGCGGGGTAGGCGAAACAGTGTAAGTTGGAGAAACGTTCCAAGACTCGGAAAACACGCGTGAACGAACACTCGCGCTCCTACAGATGACTGAGGAGCATCGGAGCATCAATAACCATCTTATGAGGTGGAAGGATGCCCATACCCGTCTTGTTATCCCAGAAGACACACGGAGCTGCAAGTGCACTGAGGCAGCTCTTATATGTGTCCAACACTCTTATGCTGAATAATGGCAGCCATGTTATCTCTAAGACTACTACCATTACTACTACTACTACTACTACTATTGTTACTACTCCTGCTACAACTCCACCTTCCTTCCCTACTTATACTCACTAGATCCATGCTATATATATGTGTGTGTATATATATATATATATATATATATATATATATATATATATATATATATATATATTAAATGTTGAGGAAGAAAGGGAGGTGGTAATTTCATGCACTGGCCAGGGAGGTATAACATCTTTTAGGAGTGAAGAAGAGCAGAATGTAAGTGTGGGGGAGGTACGTGAGGCATTACGTAGAATGAAAGGGGGTAAAGCAGCTGGAACTGATGGGATCATGACAGAAATGTTAAAAGCAGGGTGGGATATAGTGTTGGAGTGGTTGGTACTTTTGTTTAATAAATGTATGAAAGAGGGGAAGGTACCTAGGGATTGGCAGAGAGCATGTATAGTCCCTTTATATAAAGGGAAAGGGGATAAAAGAGATTGTAAAAATTGTAGAGGAATAAGTTTATTGAGTATACCAGGAAAAGTGTACGGAAGGGTTATAATTGAAAGAATTAGAGGTAAGACAGAATGTAGGATTGCCGATGAGCAAGGAGGTTTCAGAGTGGGTAGGGGATGTGTAGATCAAGTGTTTACATTGAAGCATATATGTGAACAGTATTTAGATAAAGGTAGGGAAGTTTTTATTGCATTTATGGATTTAGAAAAGGCATATGATAGAGTGGATAGGGGAGCAATGTGGCAGATGTTGCAAATATATGGAATAGGTGGTAAGTTACTAAATGCTGTAAAGAGTTTTTATGAGGATAGTGAGGCTCAGGTTAGGGTGTGTAGAAGAGAGGGAGACTACTTCCCGGTAAAAGTAGGTCTTAGACAGCGATGTGTAATGTCACCACGGTTGTTTAATATATTTATAGATGGGGTTGTAAAAGAAGTAAATGCTAGGGTGTTGGGGAGAGGGGTGGGGTTAAATTATGGGGAATCAAATTCAAAATGGGAATTAACACAGTTACTTTTTGCTGATGATACTGTGCTTATGGGAGATTCTAAAGAAAAATTGAAAAGGTTAGTGGATGAGTTTGGGAATGTGTGTAAAGGTAGAAAGTTGAAAGTGAACATAGAAAAGAGTAAGGTGATGAGGGTATCAAATGATTTAGATAAAGAAAAATTGAATATCAAATTGGGGAGGAGGAGTATGGAAGAAGTGAATGTTTTCAGATACTTGGGAGTTGACGTGTCGGCGGATGGATTTATGAAGGATGAGGTTAATCATAGAATTGATGAGGGAAAAAAGGTGAGTGGTGCATTGAGGTATATGTGGAGTCAAAAAACGTTATCTATGGAGGCAAAGAAGGGAATGTATGAAAGTATAGTAGTACCAACACTCTTATATGGATGTGAAGCTTGGGTGGTAAATGCAGCAGCGAGGAGACGGTTGGAGGCAGTGGAGATGGCCTGTCTAAGGGCAATGTGTGGTGTATATATTATGCAAAAAATTCGGAGTGTGGAAATTAGGAAAATGTGTTGAGTTAATAAAAGTATTGGTCAGAGGGCAGAAGAGGGGTTGTTGAGGTGGTTTGGTCATTTAGAGAGAATGGATGAAAGAATGACATGGAAAGCATATAAATCTATAGGGGAAGGAAGGCGAGGTAGGGGTCGTCCTCGAAAGGGTTGGAGAGAGGGGGTAAAGGAGGTTTTGTGGGCAAGGGGCTTGGACTTCCAGCAGGCGTGCGTGAGCGTGTTAGATAGGAGTGAATGGAGACGAATGGTACTTGGGACCTGACGATCTGTTGGAGTGTGAGCAGGGATTATAATATTTAGTGAAGGGATTCAGGGAAACTGGTTATTTTCATATAGTCGGACTTGAGTCCTGGAAATGGGAAGTACAATGCCTGCACTTTAAAGGAGGGGTTTGGGATATTGGCAGTTTGGAGGGATATGTTGTGTATCTTTATACGTATATGCTTCTAAACTGTTGTATTCTGAGCACCTCTGCAAAAACAGTGATTATGTGTGAGTGTGGTGAAAGTGTTGAATGATGAAAGCATTTTCTTTTTGGGGATTTTCTTTCTTTTTTGGGTCACCCTGCCTCGGTGGGAGACGGCCAACTTGTTGAAAAAAATATATATGTACATGTATATATATATGTATATATATATGTATATATATATGTATATATATATGTATATATATATATATATGTATTATTATTATTATTATTATTATTATTATTATTATTATCACACTGGCCGATTCAAACCAAGGCAGGGTGGCTCGAAAAAGAAAAACTTTCACCATCATTCACTCCATCACTGTCTTGCCAGAAGGGTGCTTTACACTACAGTTTCTAAACTGAAACATTAACACCCCTCCTTCAGAGTGCAGGCACTGTACTTCCCATCTCCAGGACTCAAGTCCGGCCTACCGGTTTCCCTGAACCCCTTCATAAACGTTACTTTGCTCACACTCCAACAGCACGTCAAGTATTAAAAACCATTTGTCTCCATTCACTCCTATCAAACACGCTCACGCATGCCTGCTGGAAGTCCAAGCCCCTCGCACACAAAACCTCCTTTAACCCCTCCCTCCAACCTTTCATAGGCCGACCCCTACCCCGCCTTCCTTCCACTACAGACTGATACACTCTTGAAGTCACTCTGTTTCGCTCCATTCTCTCTACATGTCCGAACCACCTCAACAACCCTTCCTCAGCCCTCTGGACAACAGTTTTGGTAATCCCGCACCTCCTCCTAACTTCCAAACTACGAATTCTCTGCATTATATTCACACCACACATTGCCCTCAGACATGACATCTCCACTGCCTCCAGCCTTATCCTCGCTGCAACATTCATCACCCATGCTTCACACCCATATAAGAGCGTTGGTAAAACTATACTCTCATACATTCCCCTCATTGCCTCCAAGGACAAAGTTCTTTGTCTCCACAGACTCCTAAGTGCACCACTCACCCTTTTCCCCTCATCAATTCTATGATTCACCTCATCTTTCGTAGACCCATCCGCTGACACGTCCACTCCCAAATATCTGAATACATTCACCTCCTCCATACTCTCTCCCTCCAATCTGATATCCAATCTTTCATCACCTAATATTTTTGTTATCCTCATAACCTTATTCTTTCCTGTATTCACTTTTAATTTTCTTCTTTTGCACACCCTACCAAATTCATCCACCAATCTCTGCAACTTCTCTTCAGAATCTCCCAAGAGCACTGTGTCATCAGCAAAGAGCAACTGTGACAACTCCCACTTTATGTGTGATTCTTTATCTTTTAACTCCACGCCTCTTGTCAAGACCCTCGCATTTACTTCTCTTACAACCCCATCTATAAATATATTAAACAACCACGGTGACATCACACATCCTTGTCTAAGGCCTACTTTTACTGGGAAATAATTTCCCTCTTTCCTACATACTCTAACTTGAGCCTCACTATCCTCGTAAAAACTCTTCACTGCTTTCAGTAACCTACCTCCTACACCATACACCTGCAACATCTGCCACATTGCCCCCCTATCCACCCTGTCATACGCCTTTTCCAAATCCATAAATGCCACAAAGACCTCTTTAGCCTTATTTAAATACTGTTCACTTAAATGTTTCACTGTAAACACCTGGTCCACACACCCCCTACCTTTCCTAAAGCCTCCTTGTTCATCTGCTATCCTATTCTCCGTCTTACTCTTAATTCTTTCAATAATAACTCTACCATACACTTTACCAGGTATACTCGACAGACTTATCCCCCTATAATTTTTGCACTCTCTTTTGTCCCCTTTGCCTTTATACAAAGGAACTATGCATGCTCTCTGCCAATCCCTAGGTACCTTACCCTCTTTCATACATTTATTAAATAATTGCACCAACCACTCCAAAACTATATCCCCACCTGCTTTTAACATTTCTATCTTTATCCCATCAATCCCGGCTGCCTTACCCCCTTCCATTTTACCTACTGCCTCACGAACTTCCCCCACACTCACAACTGGCTCTTCCTCATTCCTACAAGATGTTATTCCTCCTTGCCTTATACACGAAATCACAGCTTCCCTATCTTCATCAACATTTAACAATTCCTCAAAATATTCCCTCCATCTTCCCAATACCTCTAACTCTCCATTTAATAACTCTCCTCTCCTATTTTTAACTGACAAATCCATTTGTTCTCTAGGCTTCCTTAACTTGTTAATCTCGCTCCAAAACTTTTTCTTATTTTCAACAAAATTTGTTGATAACATCTCACCCACTCTCTCATTTGCTCTCTTTTTACATTGCTTCACCACTCTCTTAACCTCTCTCTTTTTCTCCATATACTCTTCCCTCCTTGCATCACTTCTACTTTGTAAAAACTTCTCATATGCTAACTTTTTTCTCCCTTACTACTCTCTTTACATTTTCATCCCACCAATCGCTCCTCTTCCCTCCTGCACCCACT
This sequence comes from Cherax quadricarinatus, assembly GCF_038502225.1. Lineage (NCBI taxonomy): Eukaryota > Metazoa > Arthropoda > Malacostraca > Decapoda > Parastacidae > Cherax > Cherax quadricarinatus. The sequence goes on from NC_091316.1 coordinate 3,153,513, forward strand.
TTCCTGTAACCACAAACTTCTGCTGAACACTCTAACACTACATTTTTAAACCTACCCCATACCTCTTCGACCCCATTGCCTATGCTCTCATTAGCCCATCTATCCTACAATAGCTGTTTATATCTTACCCTAACTGCCTCCTCTTTTAGTTTATAAACCTTCACCTCTCTCTTCCCTGATGCTTCTATTCTCCTTGTATCCCATCTACCTTTTACTCTCAGTGTAGCTACAACTAGAAAGTGATCTGATATATCTGTGGCCCCACT
>NC_091316.1:3163778-3166278 GCF_038502225.1 Cherax quadricarinatus
TCTTCTTTGCCTTTCTCCGATATTCATGATGTGTGTGTGTACTCACCTAGTTGTACTCACCTAGTTGAGGTTGCGGGGGTCGAGTCCGAGCTCCTGGCCCCGCCTCTTCACTGATCGCTACTAGGTCACTCTCCCTGAGCCGTGAGCTTTATCATACCTCTGCTTAAAGCTATGTATGGATCCTGCCTCCACTACATCGCTTCCCAAACTATTCCACTTACTGACTACTCTGTGGCTGAAGAAATACTTCCTAACATCCCTGTGATTCATCTGTGTCTTCAGCTTCCAACTGTATCCCCTTGTTACTGTGTCCAATCTCTGGAACATCCTGTCTTTGTCCACCTTGTCAATTCCTCTCAGTATTTTGTATGTCGTTATCATGTCCCCCCTATCTCTCCTGTCCTCCAGTGTCGTCAGGTTGATTTCCCTTAACCTCTCCTCGTAGGACATACCTCTTAGCTCTGGGACTAGTCTTGTTGCAAACCTTTGCACTTTCTCTAGTTTCTTCACGTGCTTGGCTAGGTGTGGGTTCCAAACTGGTGCCGCATACTCCAATATGGGCCTAACATACACGGTGTACAGGGTCCTGAATGATTCCTTATTAAGATGTCGGAATGCTGTTCTGAGGTTTGCTAGGCGCCCATATGCTGCAGCAGTTATTTGGTTGATGTGCGCTTCAGGAGATGTGCCTGGTGTTATACTCACCCCAAGATCTTTTTCCTTGAGTGAGGTTTGTAGTCTCTGACCCCCTAGACTGTACTCCGTCTGCGGCCTTCTTTGCCCTTCCCCAACCTTCATGACTTTGCACTTGGTGGGATTGAACTCCAGGAGCCAATTGCTGGACCAGGTCTGCAGCCTGTCTAGATCCCTTTGTAGTTCTGCCTGGTCTTCGATCGAGTGAATTCTTCTCATCAACTTCACGTCATCTGCAAACAGGGACACCTCAGAGTCTATTCCTTCCGTCATGTCGTTCACAAATACCAGAAACAGCACTGGTCCTAGGACTGACCCCTGCGGGACCCCGCTGGTCACAGGTGCCCACTCTGACACCTCGCCACGTACCATGACTCGCTGCTGTCTTCCTGACAAGTATTCCCTGATCCATTGTAGTGCCTTCCCTGTTATCCCTGCTTGGTCCTCCAGTTTTTGCACCAATCTCTTGTGTGGAACTGTGTCAAACGCCTTTTTGCAGTCCAAGAAAATGCAAACCACCCACCCCTCTCTCTCTTGTCTTACTGCTGTCACCATGTCATAGAACTCCAGTAGGTTTGTGACACAGGATTTCCCGTCCCTGAAACCATGTTGGCTGCTGTTGATGAGATCATTCCTTTCTAGGTGTTCCACCACTCTTCTCCTGATAATCTTCTCCATGATTTTGCATACTATACATGTCAGTGACACTGGTCTGTAGTTTAATGCTTCATGTCTGTCTCCTTTTTTAAAGATTGGGACTACATTTGCTGTCTTCCATGCCTCAGGCAATCTCCCTGTTTCGATAGATGTATTGAATATTGTTGTTAGGGGTACACATAGCGCCTCTGCTCCCTCTCTCAATACCCATGGGGAGATGTTATCTGGCCCCATTGCCTTTGAGGTATCTAGCTCACTCAGAAGCCTCTTCACTTCTTCCTCGGTTGTGTGCACTGTGTCCAGCACTTGGTGGTGTGCCCCACCTCTCCGTCTTTCTGGAGTCCCTTCTGTCTCCTCTGTGAACACTTCTTTGAATCTCTTGTTGAGTTCTTCACATACTTCACGGTCATTTCTTGTTGTCTCTCCTCCTTCCTTCCTTAGCCTGATTACCTGGTCCCTTGACTGTTGTTTTCCTCCTGATGTGGCTGTACAACAGTTTCGGGTCAGATTTGGCTTTCGCTGCTATGTCATTTTCATATTGTCTTTGGGCCTCCCTTCTTATCTGTGCATATTCGTTTCTGGCTCTACGACTGTTCTCCTTATTCTCCTGGGTCCTTTGCCTTCTATATTTCTTCCATTCCCTAGCACACTTGGTTTTTGCCTCCCTGCACCTTTGGGTAAACCATGGGCTCATCCTGGCTTTTTCATTAATCCTGTTACCCTTGGGTACAAACCTCTCCTCAGCCTCCTTGCATTTTGTTGCTACATATTCCATCTCATTAACTGGCTTCCCTGCCAGTTCTCTGTCCCACTGAACCCCGTTCAGGTAGTTCCTCATTCCTGTGTAGTCCCCTTTCTTGTAGTTTGGCTTCATTCGTCCTGGCCTTCCTGCTTCTCCCTCCACTTGTAGCTCTACTGTGTATTCGAAGCTTAAAACCACATGGTCACTGGCCCCAAGGGGTCTTTCATATGTGATGTCCTCGATATCTGCACTACTCAAGGTGAATACTAAGTCCAGCCTTGCTGGTTCATCCTCTCCTCTCTCTCTTGTAGTGTCCCTTACGTGTTGTGTGTGTGTGTGTGTGTGTGTGTGTGTGTACATGCATGAATGTAAACACGTGTGTTAAGCATACAGTAACAACCCACACTG
>NC_091316.1:3171278-3183778 GCF_038502225.1 Cherax quadricarinatus
GTTGAGTCAGTTTAAGAATTTCCCGACACGAGTTTTAGTCCTATCTTGACCCTCAGCTGGAGCTTTTGTTCAGCTGACCGAGGCCTTCTGCTGGCTTATCTGCCCACCCCTTTAAAAATAATGATTATTATACCCATTTTCCTTGCCACTATATATAGACGAGGGGAACAGGGACGGGACCAAGAGAGGAAAAAAAAGTAGTGATAGTGGTAGTAGTAGTAGTAGAATAGTAGTGGTAATAGTGCTTGTTTTAGGTCGTAGCTTCAGCTGTGTGTGTACAAAGCTGATGCCTCAGCTTAAATCTAAGAGGGGAAAGACTCTTTAATAGTTCCCAATGATCTACTAATGTCAGTGAACAGGTTAAGTGCAGTCACAATCACCTTCGTGCACCTGAGAGTCCATGGAACTAACACATTGTCTTGTAGCTCATGCAGTTATTTCATTATCTTACTGTTACCTTGGTGAGTGAGACTCGGTGCAACACCAGAGCACTTTTACTCTGAAGACGTTTCGACAGCCAGTGGCTTCAACCTCCGTATCGAAATGGCAAAGCCACTGATTGGCGAAGCGTCCTCAGAATGTAGATCCGTTGGCGCTGTACATGCGTCTTGTTAACTTGTCGGAATGTTTACCATTAATGCTACGATTACTGTTGTCTTGAAGAAAACACACGGTGATAAGCAAGCTTTTGTTGGAAGAAAGTTGATAAACCTTTACACAGAGCAAAATAACTTTGCTCTTTGTGAGCAGTACGACACTTCGAAGTTCCCTTCTGACTTCCTTCGAGTGTTTCTCAGCGGCGTTGTACCCCAGTGTGGGCATGACTCAGAGGCCAGCGATGTTTCCTTTTCGTTGCTACCTCAGCGCTGAGGCAATCGACATCGTCAGAGCAAGAGGCTGAAGGCTCAAGTGCTCATCGCAACACCCTCAAGAATTTCTAACATCCACTCCACCTCTCTCTTCCTGGTCCGCATGTTTCTGCCACGCAGTGAGGACCACTTGTCATGGGAGCCAGATTGTAAACGAGGACCGGTTATCATGGGAGCCAGTCTATAAATGATGACCACTTGTTATGGGAGCCATCATGGGAGTAAGACTGTGCGTGTATATGTGTTTTTGTATATATATATATATATATATATATATATATATATATATATGCAAAACAACCACTGTGAAAGAATAGAGAAATTCCAAGCGCTTTCGTGACTACTCACATTATCAAGGAACTATCATAGTTCCTTGATAAAGTGAGTAGTCACGAAAGCGCTTGGAATTTCTCTATTCTTTCACAGTGGTTGTTTTGCATATTCTGAAATCACCTGTTTACTGTGATCTTATTGCATATATATATATATATATATATATATATATATATATATATATATATATATATATATATATATATATATATATATATACAAAAACACACATATACACGCACGGTCTTACTCCCATGATAACTGGTCCTGTGTATAAGCATCATTTTGCATATACGTGAGCACATATGACAGATTTCGAGCAGTATTTCCACTAAATCCCAAACACAAGCTGCTTTTGTCCTCGTAACTCTTAAAACAGAACACACTAATGCTACACAACGTATTAACCGGCCCAATAAATAGTTTGTATATATATATATATATATATATATATATATATATATATATATATATATATACATGTGTGTGTGTGTGTGCTTGTGTTATAAAAATATATATGACGTATCAGACTAAAAAAAGCCCTCAAAATTAGCATTGCCTGTGATTGTGAATGTGTTTCCTCTTTTGGCTAATAATGATATATAGCGTTAAAGCTTGACGAAGCTCGTGGTGGGCGAAACATAGACTACAGTGATGTATCCCTGAGGATGTGCATGTGTCATTTCGCCTGAATAATTATGCATGTATAATTTAGGTAGAAATTAGAGCAGTTGAGTATCCAGTATATGATGATAAAGATTGTTTTCGTGCTTATCGCAACCGTTAAGACCGTTGCAACCATTAAGACCGTTGCAACCGTTAAGACCGTTACAGCCGTTAGAACCGTTAAGACCGTTGCAACCGTTATGGCCGTTAGAACCATTAAGACCGTTACAACCGTCATGGCCGTTATAATCGCTATGACAGTTAAGACTGTTATAGGTGTTAAAACAGTCAAACTCTTTACAAGTTAATTTCGTTACTACAGTTAAAAACAATTGCAACGTGTGTCTAGCTTTCTAGGGAGGGGGTGTTGCATCTAGCTTGTCAAGCAGGGCATGTTGCATCTAGCTTGTCAGGCAGGGCAAGTTGCATATAGCTTGTCAAGCAGGGCATGTTGCATCTAGCTTGTCAGGCAGGGCATGTTGCATCTAGCTTGTCAGGTAGGGCATGTTGCATCTAGCTTGTCAAGCAGGGTATGTTGCATCTAGCTTGTCAGGCAGGGCATGTTGCATCTAGCTTGTCAATCAGGGGATGTTGCATCTGGCTTTCCAGGCAGGAGGTGTTGCATATGGCTTGCCAAGCAGGGGTTGTTGCATCTGGCCTGCCAAGCAGGGGATGCTACATTTGGCTTTCCAAGCAGGGGATGTTGCATCTGGCTTGCCAAACAGGAGATGTTGCATCTGGCTTGCCAAGCAGGGGATGTTGCATCTAGCTTGCCAAGCAGGGGATGTTGCCACTGGCTTGTCAAGCAGGGGATGTTTGCTTCTAGCTTGCCAAGCAGGGGATATTGCATCTGGCTTGTCAAGCATGGGATGTTGCATCTAGCTTGCCAAGCAGGGGATGTTGCCACTGGCTTGTCAAGCAGGGGATGTTTGCTTCTAGCTTGCCAAGCAGGGGATGTTGCATCTAGCTTGCCAGGCTGTTTCCAAGTAACAAAGGTAGTTAAAAGCAGGTAGAACCTATCACCCTCCTAGACAAAGATCTTGGAGAACGAAAGGTTCCCACAGTAAAATGTCGCATTAGTTGGATCTGCGTCCATTTACCTAACACTTCCCTTTCCTCACTAACAACCATCCCTAACAACCTTCCTAGCATCGTGCTAACTACCTCCCGTTCTCTCTCACATCGTCCGTCACGACACCTCAGAGCGGAGAAAGATGCACTCGTTATCCCCTGCGATACCTACCATCGTTATCTCCCTGCAATACCTCAATCGTTATCCCCCTGGAAAACCACCTACCGGAGGGCCATCAGTTGAGCCAGGAGCAGCAGTCATCCGCTCTTGCCTGGCACTAACGATGCCACTTTGGCACCGAGTGTCAAGCCCGGGGCACCATGAACAAATCTGCAGCGATTCGTCAACTGTTGTCTTCAGACAGACTCGATGAATCACCTGCATTACCAGTCTCGCCTTCTGTTTACGATTTTCTCTGTGGAACAATTTGCGGTGCGGTCTATGCTGATTTACGATGTATCGCGATGAGATTTGCGGTGTATTGCGGTTTGTGGTCTGTTCCAATTTGTTGTGTATTCCGATCAGGCTTTGTATTCCTTATTATAAATTTCAGAACTGTTTTTCCTTTTCCTGCAAAAGCTCTTACTAGATATTTAGTGCTCAATCGCATTAAACTCTAGTTAATTCTTCTCTAATCTAGATATTTATTAGTCAATCGTCTTACCTCCTCGTTATTTCGTCTATAATGAGCCGCGTAAGATCTTGAATCTATTGTGGAGGATTAAATGATCTTATATGAACGCTGTTTAGTGTTCAATGCTTAAGAGAGGTATTCATTATCCTCTTTTCTACTGACTGTGTTTTCCCCCTCCATCTATACACGTATCTAAATTTCATATATACTTATGTGTATGTTATTGCATCAACCAGTTTGTTTATATACTTTTGTATTCAACCTAAGCTGTTGCTGTCAGAATATTTGTCTCTTGTCTGCGAGGACAGCACTACCCAGTGTACGTGTTCTCACAGAGAAGCGTATGTGCCCTGCGTATGCACTGTGTACAAGCAATGTACATACGCTGCGTACACGCCAACACAGACACGGGTTTATTTCAATTCCTGTTTTAAGGGATTAAAGAACTCTTGGTTAAATTATATATACACTGAGAACCTACTTTAATTCCTATTTTTAGGAGTTAAAGTCTAATTTAATCCCTATTTTTGAGCTAAAGACTAATTTAATCCATGTTTATAGGCGTTAAAGTCTAATTTAATCCCTATTTTTAGAAGTTAAAGTCTAATTTAATCCCTATTTTTAGAAGTTAAAGTGTAATTTAATCCCTATTTTTAGGAGATAAAGTCTAAATTAATCCCTATTTCTAAGAGTTAAAGTCTAAATGAATCCCTAATTTTAGGAGCTAAAGTCTAACTGAATCCCAATTTTTAGGTGTTAAAGTCTAATTTAATCCCTATTTTTAGGAGTTAAGTCTACCTTAATCTCTATTTTTAGCAGTTAGAAATCTACTTGAATCCCTATTTTTAGGGATTTCAGTATATAGAGCGGAGATGCAATTTTGAGGTGGCTTTGTCTCCTATAGATTTGAGAACACAACACAACGATGTTACCTTCACTCGAAGTGTACTCACCTAATTGTGGTTGCAGGGGTCGAGACTCAGCTCCTGGCCCCGCCTCTTTACTGATCGCTACTAGGTCCTCTCCCTCTGCTCCCTGAGCTTTATCATACCTCGTCTTAAATCTATGTATGGTTCCTGCCTCCATTACATCACTTGCTGGACTATTCCATGTATGTTACTGTCCTCTAACCCACAAACAGCCACAATATAATAAAGTTGGAATAATAAAAGCTTATCATTTTTTTCTGTAAGGTGTGTGTGTGTGTGTGTGTGTGTGTCTGAGTATCGACAAGTTACGTTGTAATTTGAGGTAAGGAATGTTTCCTTTTTTAACTAAATGTATGAGAGAAACAGCGAGGGAGAATGAGGGAGAATGAGGAGAGACAGAGAGGGAGATGTCTACTCCCTTCACACCCACCACTCACCAACTAACTGACTTTAATTATGATGAAAGACAGAGGGAAGGGAGTCATTAAGATAGACGAAGTTTACAGACTTATAAAATACAAAAGAAAAAAGAAAAAAAAACAATAAAAAAAAAGGTATGTAAAGTAAAAGGACACAAGTGCAACTAATGTGACATTTTATTGTGGCAACGTTTCGCTCTCCAGGAGCTTTATCAAGCCATTAGCTTGATAAAGCTCCTGGAGAGCGAAACGTTGCCACAATAAATTGTCGGTACTTCTACCAACTTTATTACAAAAAAAAGGTGAAAGAGACGGTACAATAAAGAAAGAATGGAGAAGAGAGGGAGGAAAAAAAATTCAGAAGCCGGCCAGCAGATGCGCATCATCCCTCTTCCATCACGTTTATCCTCCCCAAAATCCCCCACCCTGCCCCCTCCTTCCCCTCACATCTCCCCTCTTCCCTCTCTCCCCTTCAGCCTTCCCTACCGCACGTCATACCACAATTATGAGCACTAAGCACATTAACCCATGGCTGCTGGAACACACACACAAAAATATTCTCGTGTGTGGCGAGGCTGTAGCAAAGGTGAAACCTACAGAGGAAACTCAAAATTGCTTTCCATGATTAGGAAACCTTCGAAGGCTTCTAAAAAAAGGGGGCTTTCCGTGAAGATGAAGCCTTTAAAGTTACTTAAAAATACTTTTCCAGGACAACGAAGCCTCAAAGTCAGCTGCGAGTCAGTAAGGGGACACTACACCAAGACTTGCTTCATCATCCTGCTTCAAGAAGGAACAGTCACAGTCCGTGACTGAAATAGTCCACAGTAAACAAAAAAATCCACAAATTGAAGTCAAAACCAGACTACCTTTCGGCCCAAAAAACATACCGAAACGTCGTCTATCCCCCCCTTCAGTTTAGGCCTCAGGAGCTGTGGAACGCAGGAACAGGAACTGAAGGAGAGGATGCCCTTGACTAGAGGATCGGATTCCCTATCGATTTAAACGCCACCTTTTAACTGATGACTCTCGCTCCCTAATGAACGTTAATCCGCGTTATTAACCGCGTGAGGTTAAGGGTTTATGAGCTGCTTGAGTTAAAAAATGAGGAGTTAGATACGTTATTAAGCTTTGGAAAAAATTATGAACGTAAATACTACAAGCAACGAACACGGCCGTAACCCACACAAACAAATCGCAGCATCCCACAGAGACACCAGAGAGATCACAGCATCCCACACGGAGATATTTGATAGATTACAGCATCCCACACAAAGACACCTGATCTCTCAGGTGTCTGTGTAGGGTCTCACAGAATCCCACACAGATATACCGGAGAGATCACAGCATCCCACACAGGGATACCCGAGAGATCACAGCATCCCACATAGACACACATCATGTCAGAGATTACAAGATCTCCTCTTTCTCTCTCTCTCTCTCTCTCTCTCTCTCTCTCTCACACACACACACACACACACACACACACACACACACAAACACACACACACATGTCTGAGACCCCAGCATCACATACAAAGACACACTTGAAAGCTCCCAACATCACCCACACATACATCTAACAGATCAAAACATCACAGCATCCACAAAAGGTTGGCGAGGCGCTAAAACGATTCGATTGAATGGTAGTTCGTCCTTCCCAATACCAAGGAAGGCGTCAGCGGTGGAGAATTGAATCAGAGAATGTCATTCACGGGCGTCAAATCGTATTTCCAGAGATGCTAAGAAGGTTCTGGCTAAGGTGTTGGGCACCATTACCTGTGGCAGGTGAACCAGGATGCTACGACACCTCGCCTTCAAGCCGTGGTTTTTAAGCCGTGGTTTTCAAGTCGTAGTTTTCAAGTCGTGATTTTCGAGTCCTGATGGACAGACGTATCCCGTCAGTGTGTAGGTCCGTCACCAGCTGGATGGTTCAGTGTGGTCTTGTAGTATGATGGACCAAGACATCCAAGCAGTGTGTCCCCTGCAGGAGGTCACACCAATGTTGTCTTCACCTCTTACTCTGGAGCACTCATCAACCGGACTCTTCACTCGTAATGATACAAGCACGTAAAAACATCGTTGAAGAAGCCAAGAGAGTAAAACTTCAAGTCTCCTTGCTAGGGAGGGAGGGAGGGGGAGAGAGAGAGAGAGAGAGAGAGAGAGAGAGAGAGAGAGAGAGAGAGAGAGAGAGAGAGAGAGAGAGAGAGAGAGAGAGAAAGTTCATGTAGAACTCTTGCACGTTCCACACCACTTTAAGCATCCCACTCCTCCAGACGAAATAGCCAAGAAGATCTTCAAGACAGAGAGAGACCATCGCTCAAGGCAACGCTGTGGCCTGGACCAGATTTACTGCTGTTGCAAGTGTTGCTGGACCAGCAAGAGAGCACTGCGTTATGAACCGGAGATTCACTGTTGCTGGACCAGCAATATGAGAGCCGCCGCTCTTAGGTAAAGTGGTCGCAAATTTACAGGTAGAGAATTTTTTTATGTATGTAAGAGTGGAAAGGTGAGGTGACGAAGAGACGGGAAAGAAAACACGAAGGAGAGGAAAAAACAGAGCACCGGGGAGACGGAACACAACTATTATAGTGTTTTATTTCACAGGAGAGACTGAGTTACATCAAGCAGACCACTCCAGCCGCAGACCACCTGGGTGATACATTGTTATCGTGGATTACTGCCTCGAAAATATAAATTGTTGCAAGGGGCTAGCAGGATGCTGAGGAGGGATGAAGGGAGAAGAAGCGAGGGATACCGTTCCAGTGAATGAGGTTAAGTGGATAAGGATGCTGAGGGATGACGAAGCAGAAGCAAGGGATACCGTTGCCATGAATGGGGTTAAGTGGGCTTCACGTGGAATGGGGAGAGTGCTGAGGGAAGTTGACGGTATATAAATGCGACAGATACGTCGCGCAGCGTTGTATAACAAAGTCGATACAATTATTTGAGTTACGTGATAGTAAATACATAGTATGTATAAAACATATTAATATGTACAGACGCTATGTGTGTTTTTATGGATAAGTTAAGTATGCTAACACAGTGTTGGAATGTGTCAAGAATATGTAAATTGTACAAGTGCGAATTATGGTATTTTACTGCAAAAACTTTTCAACCATCAAAGACTTTATCAAGTCTGTGTAAAGTAATGGAGTCCCCGGTGGGCGAAACTTCTTCCCAACAACATACCATAACCCGCATTGTGTGTCTGATTTCCACAGAGATAATTCCCGCTAGGAAGAACATCCCTGAGAATGACAATAGTGTTTACTAAATAGATTTTAAATTACGTAGAGTGAAACCTCGCTTATATAAGAACAAAGGAAGGGATTGAGTAACACTTGGGCTCATAAGAGGGAATTCAATCGTCTTCGTTAATTTAAAGGAATAAATAGAAAACGGGTTATTTCTGTATTATTACAGTCAGGGTATTGTGTGTGTGTGTGAATCTGTAACCAGCGGCGCTTCTGAGACGCTGGAGTACTTGGAGTCTGCCTGGAAGATGTTCCGGGGATCAACGCCCCCCTCGGCCCGGTCCAGGACCAGGCCTCGTAAGGAAGTGTGCAAACAAGTTTTATTTTTTTTACACCGTTGAATTTACACGCTGAGAGCTTCTCTCACGCCTCAGTTTATTTACAAGTTAGCTGCCCTACTTCATCTCATTCAGAGGCTAACAGATGTTATCCTGCCGCTGCTCCTGTATAGCCTAAAAAGTTTTTGTTATGTAACAACTCACATCAAAGCCCAGATCATTCTTAGTTTCACCTAAAGACCCTTTTCCCCTCCAGGATGCGACCCACAACAGACGACTAGGTGAAAAGAGGCAGCAGGTGTAAGCAAAATTACCCATCCCATCCACTCTTTCCTAGACTCGAAGGTGAGTCCCTTTAAACTGTAAAAGACGCTACCACTTGAGCCACGTATCTCTGTGTTAATCTACACATTTCCATACTGATACATTAATTTTACTAACCAGAGAAAGGTAAGAAATTTTTAAATAATATGTTTTATGTGAAAACACAGTCTGGTGTATTTACAAGTACCTGTGTGATAGAATACGACAGGGAAGCATAGCTACTAGCTCTTGTCCCCACTATCTATCACACAGAATACAGTAGAAATACACTCCTGTTATATACAGTTTAAATTAAAACAATATCGTGGACAACATCGAGCGTTGCAGAGTTTATTGTTACTGAGAAGAGTTATTTATAATGGCATTGTACAGCCCAGGCTCATCACAACTCCAGTATATATATATATATATACTTTTTTTTTTTTTTCAACAAGTCGGCCGTCTCCCACCGAGGCAGGGTGACCCAAAAAAGAAAGATATGGATAGATAGATCATGTAAACAGCCCTTAGATAATAATTATTTTTAATTAATAATGTGCTTATGAAATACAATTCTTATCCTCAAGTAATACCCAAAGGATTACCTTCTAGAAGAGTAGAGTCGTCCTCTGGAGACGTCCTCTGAGTAGAGTCGTCCTCTGAATGGAGGCGTCCTTTGAGTAGAGTCGTCCTCTGAGTGGAGTCCTCTGAAGTCCGAGGAATTAAGGAGGAACTACTCTAGAACGACTCACAAGTGTCGCAACAGTGATGCCACCAACTGACATATATCAACACACACACAGATCCTTCACTTTACATCACCAAGTCTCATGTTGTCGTCCTGGATCATTTCGCTAATTTTCCACTTTTAAAATTACCACATTCACTGAATATTCAGTCGTTTTGTTTTAATCGAAATCTACAAGGTAAAAGAAAGCGTTATTTATTTTAATTATTTACCACTAATAAAAACATGGTTTACCTGCTTAAATGTTCAACTGTAATATAAAACACTGTTTTTACTGTATTAATTTCAGAGTTCCTACTTTATTATCCGTCAAACCACAGGTACTGAACTACTGAAGTTCTTTATAACTGCGTTCTCGGTTCTTTATAACTGCGTTCTCTGTTCTTTATAACTGCGTTCTCTGTTCTTTATAACTGCGTTCTCTGTTCTTTATAACTGCGTTCTCTGTTCTTTATAACTGCGTTCTCTGTTCTTTATAACTGCGTTCTCTGTTCTTTATAACTGCGTTCTCTGTTCTTTATAACTGCGTTCTCTGTTCTTTATAACTGCGTTCTCTGTTCTCTGGTCATAATAAAATATTGATGAGTTCTTGAGAGCTGCAATAAGAGCGAGAGTGTTGAGTCTCTCACTGACTCATCACAACGAAACACCATCGTGATGAATAAGACACATGTACACCAGTCTGCTGGCTTTATTTATCATTTTGAGAAAGATGGGAAACGTTGCCCAAGTGTCTTATCTATTACCTAGTGGGTATACCATACGAGTATATAACATAGGTATACCTGGAGGATCTACTGTTTACTATGAAATTAATGAAACTTAAGTTTCAGGGGCCCCTAATCCCTGAGGGGCCCCTAATCCCTGAGGGGCCCCTGAAGCCACTTTAGTCCACATTGCTTAAAAATTTTGGGTCTACTGTATGAGAATGGTTTTAAAAGGTAATATTTATAATAGTGTGTAATTCAAAACTATATAAGAGTTAAAATACAAATTAAAAGGTTACTGAATTGTCATGTTGACTGCTTGTTGCTGGTTACCATGGTGACGCCATAACAGTTCAAGCTTCAGAGCCCCCATAGCGGTTTAAGCTTCAGGGACCCCATAAGAGTTCAAGCTTCAGGGACCCCATAACGGTTCAAGGTTCAGAGCCCCCATAACGGTTCAAACTTCAGGGCCCCCATAACAGTTCAAACTTCAGGACCCCCATAATAGTTCAAACTTCAGGACCCCCATAATTGTTTAAGCTTCAGGGCCCCCATAAGAGTTCAAGCTTCAGGGTCCCCATAAGAGTTCAAACTTCAGGACCCAGAAATATAGGCCCGCCACTGATAAGATGCATGTACACCTGTCCTCTAGCTTTATTTACCATTTTGAGAAAGACAGGAAAGTGTTACGCATGTGTCTTACCCATCAACTCGTGGGTATTCCCTACGAGTATATAACATAGGTAACTCACACAAGCATACAACCCTGGTAGACGTTATTATAGTCTCGTGGCACAGAAACAACAACACCACTGCTCTCTGCGGTATACCTCACACCAGAACTGTCAGATTAAGCCATTTAAATACCGGCAATCTGTTAGGTGAAAGAATGCATATGGAATATGTTTTGGCTACTTTTCGCTGGCCAGCAGCTGTGCCAAGCTCACCGAACAGGTGAATCCATGTACCGAATACCGGTACCGGAGTACACAGCTCTAGTTAGGAGCCCTCATGTCCTCATTACAACCAGCATAAAAAAGGACAACGTTGGGAAACCTCATATACTATAGCACCTTATGATGACTTTTAGATCCGTTCTGGACCATTGTCATGTCACAACTGAGGCGAGAATATAAGAGAAGGCCGGAAAACAATCTCGTGAATTGTTCCAGCCAATATAGTATAGCCAATATTCCTCACGCATTAGAACGTTCAAAAGTTTACTATGATGACTTTGATACAAAAATATGCTAGAAGAGAGCTAGAGGAGATATGATCACAACATACATAATACTCGTAATGGGTATGCAGTACAATGTTGAAGGAAACAGATTGTTTAAGAAGCAGAATGTGGAAACACAAGTGTAAAGCAGAAGTTTGGGAGATGTTAAAAGGGAGTGGTTAACGCACTGGCCTGTCCATTTTATTACTCACTTGCTGTGGGTTCGAATCCCACCCGTTCCGTGATTTGTTTGCAATCGTTTTACTATGATTTAATGAGTCGTAAGGGATTGCTTCAGTGTGAGGGTAAGGAATAAGTGGCAGGCATTAGGAATGAATGTGGTGGTGGGTAATGCAATAAATGGGTTCAAAACAGATTTTGACAGCTCAGACGAGCACAGTAAAACACACACACACACACACACACACACACACACACACACACACACACACACACACACACTTGGTCCAGCACTGAGCTTCATATTAAAGTTTGCTCGTCAAGACAATCCAATTGTTGTCCCCGTAAATGATGTTCAACTTAATCACTGTCGAAGGGACTTCTTCAGATGACTTGCGTCTCTCTCTCTCTCTCTCTCTCTCTCTCTCTTCTTCCCTCTTCTCATCTTCCTCTTACCCTTTTCTCTCTTCCTCTTCTCTCTATTCTCCCTCTTTTCTCCTCTCTTTCCTTTCACTCTACATTCTATATTTTCATGGAAAAAATTCAACTTTAATCAATCCATCCATCTCTGTGACAGGATCTTCCCACTCCATCACCCTCTCCCGCTCTCCAGAATACATATGTGGGTGTATAAGTATAAAAGTATATTTATATGGATGAATGAACGTACATACATATTTCTTAATGTATATCCGAATATATTAAAATTTAACAGTGAAAAGTAACCTCAGCTTCCATTTGTCGATTGTGTGACAGACCATTCTGACAGTAATAGAAGGGTAATAGTAAGGTAATAGTAGGGTAACAGTAGCGTAATAGTAATAGTAACTCCAACTCTGCTGGAACGTAACCTTTGAAGGTGTTGTAGCTATTGTTACCAGAGTGG
>NC_091316.1:3193778-3261278 GCF_038502225.1 Cherax quadricarinatus
GAGGTGAAGAAGCTCTTAAGTGACCTTGACACCTCAAAGGCGATGGGACCGGACAACTCCCCATGGGTCCTTAGAGAAGGAGCAGAGATGCCGTGCGTGCCTCTAACCACAATCTTCAACGCATCCCTTGAAACTGGGCAACTACCTGAGAAATGGAAGACAGCTAATGTAGTCCCCATATTTAAGAAAGGAAACAGAAACGAGGCACTAAACTACAGACCTGTGTCCCTGACATGTATTGTGCGCAAAGTCATAGAGAAGATTATCAGGAGGAGGGTGGTCGAACACCTGGAAAGGAACAAGATTATAAATGAAAACCAGCATGGGTTCATGGAAGGCAAATCTTGTATCACAAACCTCCTGAAGTTTTATGACAAGGTAACAGAAGTAAGACACGAGAGAAAGGGGTGGGTAGATTGCGTTTTCCTAGACTGCAGGAAGGCCTTTGACACAGTTCCCCACAAGAGATTAGTGCAGAAGCTGGAGGATCAGGTGCACGTAAAAGGGAGGGCACTGCAATGGATAAGGGAATACCTGACAGGGAGGCAGCAACGAGTCATGGTACGTGAAGAGGTATCACAGTGGGCGCCTGTTACGAGCGGGGTCCCACAGGGGTCAGTTCTAGGACCAGTGCTATTTTTGATATATGTGAACGACATGATGGAAGGAATAGACTCTGAAGAGTCCCTGTTCGCAGATGACGTGAAGTTGATGAGAAGAATTAAATCGGACGAGGATGAGGCAGGACTGCAAAGAGACCTGGACAGGCTGGACATGTGGTCCAGCAACTGGCTTCTCGAATTCAATCCAGCCAAATGCAAAGTCATGAAGATTGGGGAGGGGCAAAGAAGACCGCAGACAGAGTATAGGCTAGGTGGACAAAGACTACAGACCTCACTCAGGGAGAAAGACCTTGGGGTGACCATAACACCGAGCACATCACCGGAGGCACACATCAACCAAATAACCGCTGCAGCATACGGGCGCCTGGCAAACCTGAGAATAGCGTTCCGATACCTTAATAAGGAATCGTTCAAGACACTGTACACTGTGTATGTTAGGCCCATACTGGAGTATGCAGCACCAGTCTGGAACCCACACCTGGTCAAGCACGTCAAGAAGTTAGAGAAAGTACAAAGGTTTGCAACAAGGCTAGTCCCAGAGCTCAAGGGAATGTCGTACGAGGAAAGGTTAAGGGAAATCGGACTGACGACACTGGAGGACAGAAGGGTCAGGGGAGACATGATAACGACATACAAGATGCTGCGGGGAATAGACAAGGTGGACAGAGATAGGATGTTCCAGAGAGGGGACACAGGGACAAGGGGTCACAACTGGAAGCTGAAGACTCAGACGAGTCACAGAGACGTTAGGAAGTATTTCTTCAGTCATAGAGTTGTCAGCAAGTGGAATAGCCTAGCAAGTGAAGTAGTGGAGGCAGGAACCATACATAGTTTTAAGAAGAGGTATGACAAAGCTCAGGAAGCAGAGAGAGAGAGGATCCAGTAGCGATCAGTGAAGAGGCGGGGCCAGGAGCTGAGTCTCGACCCCTGCAACCACAATTAGGTGAGTACAATTAGGTGAGTACACACACACACACACACACACACACACACATATGGATACATACATGCACATGCATATATACACACGTACAAATACACACACACACACAAATACACACACACACACACACACACACACACACACACACACACACACACACACACACACTGGTTGAAATGTTTCTTCAGTCACAGAGTTGTTAGGAAGTGTAATAGTCTAGCAAGTGATGTAGTGGAAGCAGGGAACAAACATAACTTTAAGACGAGGTATGATAAAACTCATGGAGCAAGGAGAGAGAGGACCTAGTAGCGATCAGTGAAGAGGCGGGGCCAGGAGCTGAGTCTCGACCCCTGCAACCACAAATAGGTGAGTACAAATAGGTGAGTACACATACATTAATTATCCGCATCCTAATTGGATCGTGATTATTTTTCGCGTTGCGTTAGACTGTGATAGTAACTCCAGATCCATTAATGGGTTGCTGGTAACGTAATTCGTATGTACTTCTTCATGGGGTCCACTTTCTGGGACCCCATGAAGAAGTAAATGCAAGCTGGGGGGCCCCATGGACAAGCTGGGGGGCCCCATGGACAAGCTGGGGGGCCCCATGGACAAGCTTGGGGGCCCCATGGACAAGCTGGGAATCCCGTGAACAAGTTGGGGGCCCTATGAACAAACTGGGGCGGGTATGCCCGAACACAAACTTGGGGTGACTCCCCGGAGCACTAGCCGGGCCCCGGGCCCATGCAAACACCTCTTAAATTTACTGAACACGACAATGTTTATAAAACAAAGTTTATATACCAATGTTTACACTGAAATATTCTGCCTTCAATATTTATACTAAAAAAAATATTCAATAATATTTTAGCTGTGACAGTCACATTACTTTACGATGTTTATAATGTCCAAAATATTAACGTATATATATATATATATATATATATATATATATATATATATATATATATATATATATATATATATATATATATATTTTGTTTTGTGTTTTCAGTACACTTTAATAAATATAGAAGCAGTGTTGAAACACTTGACTTGATGACACCACTGCATCACTTTGATACAATAGACGGGACTGTGACACAGCAAAATGGGGCTTTAGATGCAATATATTACACGGGGGTAGAACAAAGCAAGTCTTAAACTCAATGTATCTCATGTAAATTGTACTAAAATGCGGTTTAAAAGGAATATAGGAGATAGTAATTGGAGGAAAGAATACTTCAACGTAAACTATTTTACTGGAATTGACAACACAGGGCTTAAAGATGATATATCTAGTCATAGCTGGACAAAACAGGGCTTAGATACAGCTCAACTAAATATAACTGGACAGAACAGGGCTTAAATACAACTTATCTAACACTAGCTGGGCAATAGAGGGCTCAGATTCAACTTATTTAACACTAGCTGGACAAAACAGGGCTTAGACACAACTTATCAGACAAGAGCTGGACAAAACACGGCTGACAGCAGACACAACGCAAGTTGCTAACATGTTACATAACGTGACGACACGACACACATGGTGTGAACACTTAGTATAACCCAGCGAGCCACGTCATACCTCGCCCCGAGACCCGTCATACATGCACCTGAAACCTCTGGTGAAAGAACCATGTTTTCCAAGATGTTAGGAGGCGAGGCGGACGGTGATGCAGTAGTCTTTGAACAGTGTCCAGACCCACACACTGTGACTAACGTTATGGCACTGCAGAGACTCAGTGTTTACGAAATATATTAGGGGCATGTTTTATGCTCGGCTTCCAGATAAGATGCCAGAGAAAGAGAAAATATCTCATTACTCCTTGGTCTTTCCCCCATGTACTTCTCTTTCCCTAGGAAGGGAGGGAGGGAGGAACCTATTATCATCTACCTAAGCACCCCTTTCCTCCAGGCCAGGAAGGGAGAATATGGAAGTAGCAGTAACGAGCACACGACCCACCTTCTCTTCCTCCTCACCTCCCCTTCCTCTCATCTCCCCTTCCCTTCACCTCCCCTTTCCCTCACCTCCCCTTCCCCAACCCACACATTTCCTCACAATCCCTACCAACCTCGCAGTAAAAACAGATACCTGTGGATTAGCTGACTGTTATGGGTAGCATCCAGGCGAAAAATATGCTAGGAAACTCCAGTATTTCTGGAACGCCATATCCTGTACTGGAAAACCAGTTCTGTGTGTAAGACACTCCAGAACTTGCAGGAAGTATTCCAGCAAGAAGAAGCATCCCTCACTTCGCCTCACGTTTAATCATTATAGACAGAAAAAGCGTTAAACCCTTGGGGATTGGAAAAAGGAGGCCACTTTGCCCTGAGGGGGCTCTCGTCTGGAGGCAAAAAGGAGGATGAGAGTGTTCAATGGAGGGAAGAAAAGCGGAGAGAAGGATTTAACGAAGGATAAGAGATCAATTGCGGTTAAGATGCCAGAAGATGGTCGTCTTCAAAGGTGAGATGGTCATAGGAGTCAGCGTTCACAGTAAGCATGACACGACCTCCAAAAAAGACCTGGACCTGAAGCCTGCGTGATCTTTGATCCATGAGGTCGTCTTCAAGATGTCTAACAATGAGAAGAACATGAAACCATCTTGATCTCTGGTTCCTCTGGACCACCTAGCAAACAACATCAAGGACAAACGTCAGTGTGTCTGCCTTGTGATCAGCAGACGGAGGGTCGAGCCGCCCCTATCTTTTTCTGTTGAACATCACATACATTGAGTAGGAGCCCGTCTATAAGGGACAATTTTCTCACCGTACATTACGAACGTACTGTTTAAAAAAGAGGAGGAGATAATCTCCACAAATAAGGAGACTTGGGCCATCGATACCAATGTTTTCCGGCAGGACCGGAAACCCTCGGAGAAACGTGCAAAAACCTTCCTCAAAAAATGAAGCCCACTAGAGATCCTGTTCCAGCGTCTCACTGTGGCCATTCAAAGAGGGAACTAACTGCTGCATTATCGGCTCCAGTCCACCTTCTGAGGAACAGGAAGAGATTTTCATACTCTTTTTTGTACAAGAATGGTATACAATACCGGCAAGATGAAATTAAGACACATGTGCAACATCTGTGTATCTTTATTGTAGACGTTTTGCCAGCCAGTGGCTTTATCAATACAAATTCCAGGACATAATTTGAAGACAGTAGGGCTATATACAGAAGATGAGGTAATCAGTCCCTCAACCTTGGAGTTGGTGTGAAGAGCACCGTGGTCGTGGAGGTTCTAGAGCAGAGGCAAGGAGCCTGGCGCTTATATACTAACGTCAGGTGGAAAGGAGATGTGTAGCAGACGAGGACATAGTCACTGGTAGGCGGGTTGTCGGTATTGTATACCATTCTTGTACAACTTGTCAGACACTGTAACATCATGGAATCATGATTCTGAGGACATGTACATAACTTTCTTCACGGCTACGACAACTACTACTACAACTAACCCATCTCTTTGGGTAGGACCTATTCCACTGGGGAATCCCGTCTACCAGTGACTATGTCCTCGTCTGCTACACATCTCCTTTCCACCTGACGTTAGTATATAAGCGCCTGGCGCCTTGCTTCTGCTCCAGAACCTCCACGACTACGGTGCTCTTCACACCAACTCCAAGGCTGAGGGACTGATTATCTCATTTTCTGTATATAGTTCTACTGTCTTCAAATTATGTCCCGGAATTTGTACTGATAAAGCCACTGGATGACACTCTTCAGGTCACTTGTTCTATCTAGGCTGGAATATTGCTGCACACTAACAGCACCTTTCAAGGCAGGTGAAATTGCTGACCTAGAAAATGTACAGAGAACCTTCACGGCGCGCATAACGGAGATAAAACACCTCAATTACTGGGAGCGCTTGAGGTTCCTAAACCTGTATTCCCTGGAACGCAGGCGGGAGAGATACATGATTATATACACCTGGAAAATCCTAGAGGGACTAGTACCGAACTTGCACACGAAAATCACTCACTACGAAAGCAAAAGACTTGGCAGACGATGCAACATCCCCCCAATGAAAAGCAGGGGTGTCACTAGCACGTTAAGAGACCATACAATAAGTGTCAGGGGCCCGAGACTGTTCAACTGCCTCCCAGCATACATAAGGGGGATTACCAACAGACCCCTGGCAGTCTTCAAGCTGGCACTGGACAAGCACCTAAAGTCGGTTCCTGACCAGCCGGGCTGTGGCTCGTACGTTGGTTTGCGTGCAGCCAGCAGTAACAGCCTGGTTGATCAGGCTCTGATCCACCAGGAGGCCTGGTTACAGACCGGGCCGCGGGGGCGTTGACCCCCGGAACTCTCTCCAGGTAAACTCCAGGTCCAGGATGGCGAAACGTCTACAATAAAGATATCCAGATGTTGCACATGTGTCATAATCTTTTTTATAATTCTGATGTTATAGATACACGTTTGTACCAATAAAATAAATCTTTGAGGAAAAAATAGGGAGATAAAAGAAATATATATAAAGATAGGCAGAAAGCAGAAAATAGTTCTTTGAGCCAGCAACAGGAAGAACATAAACGCCACGATTTCAGAAACGTTTAAACACAGTCGGGCAGGACAGTGCAAAGAATTTTTTCCAATTAAACTTTTACACATCCACAATAAACTTGGAGAGGAAGCAACAGTATGTATACCAGAATAAACTCGACACATCCTGTGGATGGTACCGTGTGAGCCTAAAAAAAACATATATATATATATATGCAGACACTGATATCTGGCCGAAGGAGACTCGAACCTACGAACCTTGGAACAAGGTACGCAGTGTCTTACCATTCTCACCACATTGGACCAATATCTTGGCGTCCAGCTTGCGTTAGACGTTTGATCCAAGGCAGCCAGCTTTCAGGGAGAAGGCTTACAGCTTTTCATCTCATCCCCTGCATGCATCAGCCTTACTAGAGATATTAACAATGCAAGGAATTCGCAAGAGCAGGCGAAATATAAGGCACAAAATATAATGGTATGGCACTGCGTACCTTGTTCCAAGGTTCGTAGGTTCGAGTCTCCTTCGGCCAGAGATCAGTTTTCCCATAGATTATTGTTCCATAATTGGAGATTTTGCGAGCTAGGGAAGAATTTCCATGAAAATTTATGCAGAGTTGTTTTGGTGCACAGGGAGAGAGAGAGAGAGAGAGAGAGAGAGAGAGAGAGAGAGAGAGAGAGAGAGAGAGAGAGAGAGAGAGAGAGAGAAAGCTTTCTCTATTCATGACTTGATAAAGCTCTTCTCTAAGTGTAACACTGGCTCAGTTAAAGTTCTCTCTCTCTCTCTCTCTCTCTCTCTCTCTCTCCCTCTCTCCCTGTGCACCAAAACAACTCTGCATAAATTTTCATGGAAATTCTTCCCTAGCTCGCAAAATCTCCAATTATGGAACAATAATCTATGGGAAAACTTTGTCCCAAACGCCTCCTACATTATTAAAAGTTGTTCCAAGTTCGTCCCACCTGTAAAAACGGGTTTCAAACACGTCTCACTTATACCAAACGCGTTCCAAACACGTCCCACGTATTAAAAACGTGTTCCAAACACGTCCCACGTATTAAAAACACGTTCCAAACACGTCCCACGTATTAAAAACGCGTTGCAAACACGTCCCACGTATTAAAAACGCGTTGCAAACACGTCCCACGTATTAAAACGCGTTCCAAAGACGTCCCACGTATTAAAAACGCGTTCCAAAGACGTCCCACGTATTAAAAACGCGTTCCAAAGACGTCCCACGTATTAAAAACGCGTTCCAAAGACGTCCCACGTATTAAAAACGCGTTCCAAACACGTCCCACGTATTAAAAACGCGTTCCAAAGACGTCCCTCGTATTAAAAACGCGTTCCAAAGACGCCCCACGTATTAAAAACGCGTTCCAAAGACGTCCCACGTATTACAAAAGCGTTCTAAACACGTCCCACATTATTAAAAAGTGATTAATCTGTAATCATTTCAGGGGAGAATTAATTAATGTGAATTTCATCAGTAGAGCTGAAGCTGAGCTCTCCACAAGCTCCTCCAACCAGTTATATCGCTGCCTATAATTACATTATCACCAACCTATAATTCTGAATGACATTATTTTCCACTGATTTCCGATTTTTTTTACATAACCTGTTTTTTTTTATTTTGTCGAATGAAAATAAAAAAAAATTTTATCCTTCCTTCCTTCCTTCCTTCCTTCCTTCATTCCTTCCTTCCTTCCTTCCTTCCTTCCTTCCTTCCTTCTTCTTCTTCTTCTTAGTATTGTTAGTATTATCACTGTTGTTGGTTGTATATTATCATTATTATTATTATTATTATTATTATTATTATTATTATTATTATTAAGACTAGTATTATTATTGTTATTATTATTATCATCATCATTATCATCATCATCGTAAGGAAGCGCTAAACCCGCACATTCAGCGCCTGGTGACAGGGAAGCAATTAGGAGTGATTCACTTTCTTGGATCAAGATCCTTTTGGTTACTGGATTTTGTATTTCCTCTGTATAATGTTGGTTAGTTGTGAATTGTTCCATTCAGGGTATTGTTCCATCCAATGGTATTGTTCCAGCCAGGGTATTGTTCCATCCTGGATATTGTTCCATCCAATGGTATTGTTCCAACCAGTGTATTGTTCCAACCTAGGTATTGTTCCAACCAGGGTATTGTTCGAACCTGGGTATTGTTCTATCCTGGGTATTGTTCCATCCAGGGTATTGTTCGAACCTGGGTATTGTTCCATCCTGGGTATTGTTCCATCCAGGGTATTGTTCCATCCAGGGTATTGTTCCATGTAATGATATTGTTTCAACCAGGGTATTGTTCCATCCAGGGTATTGTTCCATGTAATGATATTGTTTCAACCAGGGTATTGTTCCATCCAGGGTATTGTTCCATGTAATGATATTGTTTCAACCAGGGTATTGTTCCATCCAGGGTATTGTTCCATGTAATGATATTGTTTCAACCAGGGTATTGTTCCATCCAGGGTATTGTTCCATGTAATGATATTGTTTCAACCAGGGTATTGTTCCATCCAGGGTATTGTTCCATGTAATGATATTGTTTCAACCAGGGTATTGTTCCATCCAGGGTATTGTTCCATCCAAGGTATTGTTCCAGCCAAGGTATTGTTCCAGTCAGGGCATTGTCCCATCCATGTTATTACTCCATCTAAGGTATTGTTCCATCTAAAGTATTGTTCCATCCTGGGTACTGTTCTATCCAGGGTATTATTCCATCTAGGGTATTGTTCCATCCAGGGTATTGTTCTAGACAGTGTTGTCTCAGCCGTGGTATTGTTACATCCACTGTATTCTATCTACTACATTGTTCCAACCACGGTATTGTGGATTTTATTCTTCTCCTATGGCACTTGTAAATTGTTCCAGCCAGGGTATTGTTCCATTCATGGTATTGTTTCAGATGCTGTGTTCCAGCCATGACATTGTTCCAGCCGCAGTATTAATCTAACCATGGCACTGTTCTACTGTGTTCCACCCACGATATTCCACCCACGGTATTGTTTCTTCCACGGTACTATTCCAGCAACAATATTCCACCCACAGAGTTGTTCCAGTCACAGTATTGATCTAACCCCGGCATTGTTCTACTTTGCTGTTCCATCCACAGTACGGCATTGTTCCATCCATGGTATTGTTCCACCCACGGTATTATTCCGTCCACCGTACCGTTATAGCCATGCTATTCCGTAAACTACATTGTTCCAATCAGGGAATTGTACCCTCCGAACAACTGTACAAATTTGTTCCATTGCCGAATTATTTATACTTTTCCCGTGTTTAAATTTCTGAATTGCGCAGCTCCTTATTTATCAGCTTAACAGGGGGTTAAAAAAGGCGATTTAAAATCCCCCCCATAGCATATTAACCCAGGTCAATTAAGCAAAATTTTTTTTTCTACTGTCGAAAAAAAAATCAAATTTTTGATATTGTAATTAATTTGGCGAGTACAAAGATTTTTTTGGGTGGAGGGGGAGGGGGGTATTTCCCTGTCAGTTTATGGGATTTTTTTTTTATGGGTAAAATTCTCTCCCCCCTCTCGTTTAATCGTAATGGGGGAAGGAGGGTGGGGATGGGGTTGTAGGAGATAGGGGGTTCAGGAGGCTGTTGCTAGCCTCATGCACACCACAGCCTGGCTGATCAGGAACCGGCTTTTGGAACGTGACATGTTCCCTCACGATGGCAGCCAGAGACCTCTATCGGTAACTTCTCTTATGCACTAAGCAAGGGTGTTGAGGAGTCTTGGTCTCTTTACATTTACGGTGTTATCTTTTAGTGTAATCATAACGCTTCTGCTTATCATTAGAGATAGTTTTCACTATCTCTCCAGCCTCCTGCTTCCTTAGGAAATGATTCCAGTGTGCAAAATTGGTACCAATTATTCCAGAATTCTTCCAGGTGTAAATTATGATGTATCTGTCTCGTCATCGTGGGACTTCAAACATTCCCAACAATTCCAGTGCTTGACTATATTCGCTCAGTGACGGTCCTCAGTACATCCTCCAGCTCTGTAATTCCGACCTCCTTTGAAATGAGGCTCAGAGCACATCAATATTCCTGACTAAAAAATATCAGATTATTTAGCGAGGATCAATATTACCTTGGCATCCCTGCTTTGAAGATTCTAGTTATCCAGTATATCATTTTCCTTGTGATTGGGATGATAATACTGTTGGAATACTCGAATTTAATATCTTCTGTTATTATCACTCTCAACTCCCTAACATTAATCTTCCTCTCATCTGAGTCATTTACTCCATTCCTGTTTGTTTTCATTTCCACATTTTTTCAAAAGCAGCGTAATTGAAATTTATCGTCATTAAATGTGATATTGTTTTCTGTGGCGCACTGAAACACCTGGTTAACATCAGTTTGAGAATTTGTTGTGTCTTCAGTGGCCGCCAGACTCATGAATATTGTACTATTGTCTGCGAAGGATGATACAATGTTATGTAGTTTGTTTCTGCTTGTGTCAGTAGTGAGAATGAGAGAGAGAGTAAGCACTAGTACTGTTTTGAGTACCTTTCACTGTGTCAGTCTCTGATATGACTTGGCTCATTATTACTCTTTGGGTTCTATATGTTAGAAAGTTAAAAATCCATCTGGTCACTTTTCCCTCTGCACGCATTTTTGTGCGTTGTTACTCCATGAACACACTTGTTGAAGCTTTTACAAAGTCCTTCTACACTACATTTTGCTTATGTTTCAGTGTACTGAAGACCACATCGTAATGATCTAGCAGTTATAAGAGGCAGGAGCGACCTGCTCTAAACTCTCATTGCCCTGGGTATTGCAAATATTGTAAGTATGTGCTTATCAGTTTTGCTTCTTAATACCCGATCATTTGGCACGTAAATGACGTCGTTCAACAAATTTTGTTTTCAAATACTTTACTACCAGTTTTGTGGAGCCGAGGCTGCAGCCGAGGTTTCTAATGACTGGAATGACGCCAGTATCCAGACACTGTCTTCACAGTATATTTAAGGCTGGTGACAGTTTTTTGGGAAACAAGTCTTGGTGAGAATGAAGCTCCATGGTTCAGGGTCAGTGGTAGAGCTCACGTGCGTACTATCACTGGCGTCTCCGACGTCAAGTGGACGTTAGTGGGATGAATTGTAAAGGACCTGCCTAGTATGGGCCAACAGGCCTTCTGCAGTGTTCCTCCTTTCTTATGTTCTTATGTTCTTAAGGTTATGTCGGAAATTACGGAGATGTCCGCAGAGATTTGAGTCTCACACGTTAAAATTTCATTAGCAGTGTCAGTCATCATTTTGATTAACGAATCACTGAGCACAGAGGTGCACTGTGACCTACGCATTGCACTCATTACTTTGTTGTCGTCATCTATTATCGAAGTCCCAATACTAACTGTTATTGAAGACTTAGACTCTTGTGCAACAACTGGGTATCTTTATTATGAAGACGTTTCGCCAACCAGTGGCTCTAGTCTTCTGTTGTGTCTCTGTATTGATAAACAGGTTGAAGATGAGGAACACAGTCCCTCAGCCTAGGAGTTGTTTAGCACCGTAGTCCTGAAGTGGAGGCTTATATACTGCAGTCAGATGAAGTGCAGCAGAGGAAGGCATTGTCAGTGGTAGATGGGATGCCCCAGTGGAAGTTATGCCCAAGAGTTGGGCCAGTGGTAATAAGTACTTGTGGAGATGTCGTCTCTACCAGGATTCCACATTGTTGCTGCGTCTGATAGCAACAGCCTTTATCTTCTGACAGCAAGCTCTTCAATCTCCTGTTTTGTTACTGTGTTGCACTGATAAAGCCACTGGTGGGCGAAACATCTACGTTGATAAAGATACCCAGTTGATTCACATGTGTCTAATTCTTCAGCTTATCGGTATTATAATTGATGTTATGATATTAGATATGTTTTTTATCCTAAATTTTTGCCTGAGACAAAAAAAATACAACCACAGGTGCAACTAATACGACATTTTATTGTGGCGACGTTTCGCTCGCCAGGAGCTTTGTCAGGCTCCATGCTGTGGAACTGATTACCTCAGTCTCCTTCTGATGTTCACTCTTCTACTTTGTACTGGACTGATGAAGCCACTGCATGGCGAACCACGGTTTTTAAAAACATGGACCGGTAAGCCAGAGGAAGTCCTCGGTCAGATGACCAAAAGCTCCAGCTATGGGTCATCATATGACTAAGACCCGCGTCAGGAAACACTTGTTCTGTTTCCTGACGAACCTTATAATTGTGTAGGTGAAATATTTCCACAGTAAAGATACTTAAGTATTACATATGTTTAATTTATCAACTTGTCAGTTCTGTGTACCATTCATCGTGATTGTTTATGTGCGGCTGCTGCTGCAGACCAGTGTCTGTGGGGTCTAAAATTCAGTCGGACTGTGTCTGAATTTGCTGTATTCAGTAGCAGATCCTCGTTGTCTTTGAAAGTACCATTACCATTACCATTACCATTGCCACTACCACTGCTAGTAGCAATACTAGTACCCCGTCTTCCATCCCGCCATCAACAGTACTCATCGTCAACCCCATCACAGCATCCCTACCCAGCTATAAGTACCACCGCTCCTACCATTAGTGTATAACCATCCCGCTATCACCACCACCTCCCGCACCGGCCCACCACCACCGCCACCAGCATCACCGGCCCACCACCACCAGCAGGAGATGGAACAACCTTCACTAAACCGGTGCTCGCGAGCAACTGGTGGTGGTGTGTTGGTGGTGGTCTCGTCTCCCAGCGCCACCACCACCACCACTACCACCACCTACACCCCTACAACCACTGCCTCCTTCGTGACCTCTAACCACCCCCACGTCTCTCTCACATACATTCCATTAGTGTTGGTGAGAAAACACAGTGTGCAAAACAAGCCTTGATCGCGACGTTTTGCTCGGCTGAGAACTTTTCTAAAAACCCTCTTAAGTCTCATCCCAGTCTACGATATGATCAGTGTTCCCGAGATGGAGAGACGAAGAAGACACAGAATACCAAACCAGTAACACATCTCACATCAGGGAATTGATTCTGTGGGCGAAATGGCTAGTTTATAGTGAGACTCATATCCATCCTGTGGATGGTAGTGCAGGAGCATATGGACACACAGAATACCTATGAACTAGACACCCTCCCCCACCCCAAAAAAAAATAAAATGGCTAATGGGAGTATCACGAGAAATTAAAAGGCTAACATAATTACGAACCAATGAGAAACACGGAAATGTGAAATTAACTGCCTAATGAATGTAAGCGGAAGATAATGAGATATTCCTAGCATTTTGATGCCAAAAAAGACAGGGGAAAAAATACTACATAAGCAGTCATTGATGTTGCACAATAGCAACAAGTTGATGACTGATTCACACATGCAACATCTGCCTATCTTTATTACCCAGATGCAAATGAGATCTTGAATCTTTATTACTGGCTATAAAGATACCCCAGGTATTGTATATGTGTTTTATTCATCAGTGCTGCCAGAGTGCAAAACTTTTAAGGGACTTCCAGTGTTCTTTACATTAATGGGAGAAATGTGAGACTACATGAAGGGAGAAACACTGTTAATTAGCACTGGCAGAAACTTTATTAGACGTTATTAGACGCTCTTTCGTACTGGCTTGTCAAATAGGTAAAACTTGCGATTTTAGGTTAAATAGCGACGCTCTTCTTGCTGAGTAAGGCAAGCGAAAATTTGTGTATGCAATAATTTCTCAAAAATCATTCCAAACCTAACGAAAAAAATATATTTCATTGTGTTTCTTTGTAAATTATTGTAAACTTATCTAAAATATATTTAGGTGGATTAGGCTAAATTAAATTGCGCTTGTTAACATATGGTTAGGTAAGTTTTCTAAGGTTCTTTTGGTACAAAATTATTAATTTTTAAATTGCCATAATTGAAAAAATATATCTTTAAACGTATACGAGAAAAATTTTAGAAAGGACTTAATTTTAAATGGGGTCTTGCTGATTGACCAATTTTACCTATACGGCACGACATAAGAACATAAGAACATAAAAAAGAAGGAACACTGCAACAGGCCTACTGACTCATGCGAAGCAGGTCATAGGGAAGATTCCTGATACATGGGATCAACTTTGTCATCCTCCTTTGTACGTTTTGCAGAGCATTTATATCCATTCTGTAATACGGTGACCAAAACTGAGCAGCATAGTCTAAATGAGGCCAAACCAAGGATATATAGAGTTGAAGAACAACCTGAGGACTTCTATTATTTATACTTCTAGATATGAAGCCAAGGATTCTGTTAGCTTTATTGCGAACATTTATGCACTGTTGTTTTGGTTTTAGATTACTGCTAACCAGAACTCCTAAATCTTTTTCGCAATCCGTAATATTAAGATCCACATTATTTGGTTTATATGTGGCATGGTTATTTTCCTGTCTAACATTTAGAACTTTGCATTTGTCTATATTAAACTGCAACTGACATTTCTCCGACCACTGCATCAGTCTATTCAAATCATCCTGAAGTGCTCTATGGTCCTCATTAGAGCGAATTGAACGGCCTATTTTCGTGTCATAAGTAAATTTGCTTATGTCGCTATATATTCCCTCATCTATGTCATTTACGTAAATTGTGAACAACAACGGGCCCAGCACTGACCCCTGCGGAACACCGCTGGTGACGTGCCCCCATTTTGATTTTTCCCCATTTATGCAAACTCTCTGCTGCCTATTTGTCAGCCATGCCTCTACCCAGAAAAAAATTCTCCTCCTATTCCGTATGCCTTAAGTTTCCTCAATAGCCTCTGATGTGGAACTCTATCGAAAGCCTTCCTGAAGTCCATATACACAATATCATATTCATTACCATGATCTACCTCCTCAAATACCTTGGTGAAGAAAGTTAGTAAATTCGTAAGACATGAACGCCCCTTTGTAAAACCGTGTTGAGATTCATTAATCAATCTGTGCCTATCAAGATGGCAACAAATTGCTTCGGCAATTATTGATTCCATAAATTTTCCCACTATGGAGGTAAGGCTTATTGGTCTACAGTTCGAAGCTAAGGACCTGTCACCTGCCTTGTAAATAGGTATTACATTTGTCATTTTCCACTTATCAGGCAC
Organism: Cherax quadricarinatus; assembly: GCF_038502225.1. Classification (NCBI taxonomy): domain Eukaryota; kingdom Metazoa; phylum Arthropoda; class Malacostraca; order Decapoda; family Parastacidae; genus Cherax; species Cherax quadricarinatus. Next base: position 3,208,941 of record NC_091316.1, read on the forward strand.
TATGCCAGTTTGTAGTGATATGTTAAAAAGATTAGCCAAAGGTATGCTAAGTTCCTTTTTACATTCCTTTAACACCCTTGCAAACAGTTCATCAGGACCTGGGGATTTTTTAAGTTTTAGTTTCTCTATTTGTCTGAGGACCATGTCACTAGTTACCGCAATCGTGCATAATTTATTATCGTCCTTTTCTATATAATCTATTATTTCAGAAATTTCGCTAGTATTTTCCAGGGTAAAAACTGAGAGGAAGTAAGTATTGAGAATTTCACACATATCCTTATCACTGTCAGTGATCTGACCTAAGTTATTCTTAAGTGGGCCAATCTTGTCCCTAATCTTACTTCTGTATACCTGAAAGAACCCTTTTGGGTTAGTCTTTGAATCCCTTGTGACCTTATCCTCATAATCTTTTTTGCTTTTCTTATACCTTTTTTTATTTCTCTCTTTAATTGAATATATTGATTTCTTAACTGCCCATCCCCTCTTTTGATACTCCTGTATATGCCTCTCTTTTGACCAATGAGATGTTTTAATCTATTGTTCATCCATTTGGGATAATTCTTGTTAGATCTAATTTCCCTACTCGGAACATAAGTTGTTTGGGCAGTTAGAACTATACTCTGAAAAACGTCATATTGGCAACCAAGATCACCTACCTGACCCATAGTCAGATCATCCCAATTTAGCCCACCCAGGTAATTTTTCATTCCCATGAAATTGGCCAAGCGAAAATCTGGGACAAAGATTTGATTGCAGTTATCTGGGTAATTCCATGATATATTGAAACTAAGTGAATTGTGATCACTTTCCCCAAGCTCATCATTAACCTCAAGATTATAAATTAGTGAATCATCTTTGTTGGCAAGAACCAAGTCAAGCAGATTGTTACCTCTAGTTGGTTCTGTCACAAACTGTTCTAAAAAGCAATCCTGAACCGTATCAAGAAAGTTACTAGACTCGAGATTTCCTGTCATATTGTTCCAATCAATTTGTCTAAAGTCAAAATCTCCCATTATTGCAACATTTTCATATCTAGATGCCTTATGAATTTCGTCCCATAACAGCTTACTGCACTCCCTATCAAGATTTGGGGGCCTGTAAATCACACCCAAAATCAATTTGTCACGACCCTCTAGAAACTGTAGCCAAACAGATTCTGTGTTCGATGTTTCTCATCTTATATCATGTCTAAGACAACAATTTAAATTATCTCTGACGTACATCGCCACTCCACCACCCTTCCTGTTGACCCTATCAGTGTGGAATAGTTTATAACCCTGTATGTTGCATTCAGAAGGCATTTCTCTATCTTTCAGGTTGAACCAGGTCTCTGTTATAGCAATAATATCTATATTACCTACACTTGCAAGTAATCTTAGCTCATCTATCTTATTTCTTAGACTCCTACTATTTGTAAAGTAAACCTTAAGGGAGCTAGTCACTCGTTGCCCTCTACTATCTCTCTTTGCTTGTTGATCAATTGATTTGCCTTTACTAGCAACTTCATTTTGAATATTGTCTTTTAAACATATCCCTGAGGTATCCAGGTAAAATCTGCTGTTACACACACACACACACACACACACACACACACACACACACACACGCAGTCACAGAAACGAAACTCACTGAGACAATAACAGATACAATCTTCCCACCAGGATATCAGATCCTGAGGAAAGATACAAGGAGCAGAGGGGGAGGAGGGTTTGCACTGCTCGTAAAACATCGATGGAAATTTGAGGAAATGGGAGGCATGGACGAGGTTGGAGACAGAGAATACATAGTAGGTACACTTCAGTCTGGGGAGCACAAAGTAGTCATTGCAGTGATGTATAATCCACCACAGAACTGCAGGAAGCCAAGAGAGGAATATGAAGAAAGTAACGGTGGACACACTGGCTGAGGTGGCAAGAAGAGCTCACTCGAGCAGAGCAAAGTTATTGGTTATGGGCGATTTCAATCACAGGGAGATCGATTGGGAAAAACCTGGAGCCACAAACTGGCATAGTGCCTGACAAGTGGAAAATGGCAAATGTAATACCTATTTACAAGGCAGGTGACAGGTCCTTAGCTTCAAACCCGTAAGCCTTACCTCCATAGTGGGAAATTTTATGGAGTCAATAATTTCCGAAGCAATTCGTAGCCATCTCGAAAGGCATAAACTGATTAATGAATCTCAGCACGGTTTTACAGAGGGGCGTTCCTGTCTTACGAATTTACTAACTTTCTTCACTAAGGTATTTGAGGACGTAGATCATGGTATTGAATATGATATTGTGTACGTATATGGACTTCAGTAAGGCTTTCAATAGAGTTCCACATCAGAGGCTATTGAGGAAACTTAAGGCACACGGAATAGGAGAAATTTTTTCCTGGGTTGAGGCATGGTTGACGAATAGTTTGCATAAATGGGGAGAAATCAGAGTGGGGGTATGGATGAGTGGAACAAACTCCCGAGTACCATCATAGACGCTAAGACATTGTGTAGTTTTAAAAATAGGTTGGATAAATGCATGAGTATGGGTTGCTGTGAATTGGACCTGACTAGCTTGTGCTACTAGATCGGATGCACTGCTCCTCCCTTAAGGACGTGTCTGACCACACTATGTCAAGGCAATGGCTTAAGCCGGTGGGAGAATAGGAGCTGCCTCGTATAGGCCACTAGGCCTCAGTGTTCCTTCTTTCATATGTTCTTAAGGCGAAGGGTCCGGACAACATCTCCCCGTGGGTCCTTAGAGAAGGAGCAGAGACGCTGTGAGTGTCACTAACCACAATCTTCAATACATCCCTTGAAATTGGGCAATTACCTGAGGTATGGAAGACGGCAAATGTAGTCCCCATTTTTAAGAAAGGAGACAGAAACGAGGCACTAAACTACAGACCAGTGTCTCTGACATGTATAGTATACAAAGTCATGGAGAAGATTATCAGGAGGAGAGTGATGGAGCACCTGGAACGAAACAAGAATATAAACAACAACCAGCACGGATTCATGGAAGACAATACTGTGTCACAAACCTTCTGGAGCTTGATGATAAGGTAACAGAATTAAGACACGAGACAGAGGGATGAGTTGATTGAATTTTCCTGGATTGCAGGAAGGCCTTCGACACAGTTCCTCACAAGAGATTAAGAGATTAGTGCAGAAGCTGGAGCATCAGGCGCGTATAACAGGAAGGGCACTGTAATGGATCAGAGAATACCTGACAGGGAGGCAACAACGAGTCATGGTACGTGATGAGGTATCACAGTGGGCGCGTGTGACGAGCGGGGTACCACAGGGGTCAGCCCTATGACCAGTGCTATTTTTGATATATGTGAATGACATGATGGAAGGGATAGACTCTGAATTGTCCCTGTTCGCAGATGATGTGAAGCTAATGAGAAATATTAAATCGGATGAGGATCAGGCAGGACTTCAAAGAGACCTGGACAGGCTGGACACGTGGTCCAGCAACTGGCTTCTTAAATTCAACCCTGCCAAATGCAAAGTCATGAAGATTGGGGAAGGGCAAAGCAGATCGCAGACAGAGTATAGTTTAGGTGGACAAAGGCTGCAAACCTCAGTCAAGGAGAAAGATCTTGGGGTGACTATAACACCGAGCATGTCTCCGGAAGCACACATCAACCAGATAACTGCTGCAGCATATGGGCGCTTGGCAAACCTGAGAATAGCGTTCCGATAGCTTAGTAAGGAATCGTTCAAGACACTGTACACTGTGTACGTCAGGCCCATACTGGAGTATGCAGCACCAGTTTGGAACCCACACCTGGTCAAGTATGTCAAGAAATAAGAGAAAGTGCAAAGGTTAGCAACAAGGCTAGTTCCGGAGCTCAGGGGAATGTCCTACGAAGAAAGATTGAGAGAAATCGGACTGACGACACTGGAGGACAGGAGGGTCAGGGGAGACATGATAAGAACATACAAAATAATGCGTGGAATAGACAAGGTGGACAGAGACAGGATGTTCCAGAGAGGGGAAACAGAAACAAGGGGTCACAATTGGAAGCTGAAGACTCAGACGAGTCACAGGGATGTTAGGAAGTACTTCTTCAGTCACAGAGTCGTCAGGAAGTGGAATAGCCTAGTAAATGATGTAGTGGAGGCAGGAACCATACATAGCTTTAAGACGAGGTATGACAAAGCACAGGAAGCGGACGGAGAGAGGCCCTAGTAACGATCACTGAAGAGGCGGGACCAGGAGCTGAGTCTCGACCCCTGCAACCACAATTACGTGAGTACACACATACACATACACACACACACACGGTTCACGGTTCACGGTTCAGGGAGAGTAACCTAGTAGCGATCAGTGAAGAGGCGGGGCCAGGAGCTCGGACTCGACCCCCGCAACCTCAACTAGGTGAGTACAACTAGGTGAGTACACACACACATGCACACACACACACACACACACACACACACACACACACATACACAGAGTGGGCTCCTGTGATGAGTGGGGTCCCACAGGGGTCAGTCCGAGGACCAGTGCTGTTTCTGGTATTTGTGAATCACATGACGGAAGGAAGAGATTCCGAAGTGTCCCTGTTTGCAGACGATGTGAAGTTGATGAGAAGAATTCAATCGGACGAGGACCAGGCAGAACTACAAAGGGATCTGGACAGGCTGCAGATCTGGTCCAGCAATTGGCTCCTGGAGTTCAATCCCACCAAGTGCAAAGTCATGAAGATTGGGGAAGGGCAAAGAAGGCCGTTGACGGAGTACAGTCTAGGGGGCCAGAGACTACAAACCTCACTCAAGGAAAAAGATCTTGGGGTGAGTATAACACCAGGCACATCTCCTGAAGCGCACATCAACCAAATAACTGCTGCAGCATATGGGCGCCTAGCAAACCTCAGAACAGCATTCCGACATCTTAATAAGGAATCGTTCAGGTCCCTCTTCACTGTGTACGTTACGTTTCCCTACCACTGTTCCTGCTTTTTCCCTAACAGTTTTCTTGTTTTTTCCCTATCACTCTTCCTCCTTTTTAAACTACCAATTTTTCTTTTTTTTGGGGGGGAGATAAAAAAAATCCTGGGGGGGGAGATAAAAAAAATCTTGGGGGGGGGAGATAAAAAAAAATCCTGGCATGGAGCCGTCCCATCGCCTGTTTGAGAGAGGGAAAAAAAACGTAAAAAAGGAGTTTCATTCGACGTTTACAACGTTGGTGCGTCTGATTGGTTGTCAGAAGTGTGATCACTCAAACGTCCTGATGCTCGACCGTTGCTACACACCGGTCGTTGCTACACTCCGGTCGTTGCTACACACCGGTCGTTGCTACACTCCGGTCGTTGCTACACTCCGGTCGTTGCTACACCCCGGTCGTTGCTACACTCCGGTCGTTGCTACACTCCGGTCGTTGCTACTCTCCGGTCGTTGCTACACTCCGGCCGTTGCTACACTCCGGTCGTTGCTCTACTCCTGCCGTTGCTACACTCCTGCCGTTGCTACACTCCGGTCGTTGCTACTCTCCGGTCGTTGCTACACTCCGGTCGTTGCTACACTCCGTTCGTTGCTACTCTCCGGTCGTTGCTACACTCCGGTCGTTGCTACACTCCGGCCGTTGCTACACTCCTGCCCTTGCTACACTCCGGTCGTTGCTTCACTCCGGTCGTTGCTACACTCCTGCCGTTGCTACTCTCCGGTCGTTGCTACACCCCGGTCGTTGCTACACTCCGGTCGTTGCTACACTCCGGCCGTTGCTACACTCAGGTCGTTGCTACACTCCGGTCGTTGCTACACTCCGGTCGTTGCTACACTCCTCCCGTTGCTACACTCCGGTCGTTGCTTCACTCCGGTCGTTGCTACACTCCTGCCGTTGCTACTCTCCGGTCGTTGCTACACCCCGGTCGTTGCTACACTCCGGTCGTTGCTACACTCCGGCCGTTGCTACACTCAGGTCGTTGCTACACTCCGGTCGTTGCTACACTCCGGTCGTTGCTACACTCCTGCCGTTGCTACACTCCGGTCGTTGCTACACCCCGGTCGTTGCTACACTCCGGTCGTTGCTACACTCCGGCCGTTGCTACACTCAGGTCGTTGCTACACTCCGGTCGTTGCTAAACTCCGGTCGTTGCTACACTGCGGTCGTTGCTACGCTCCGGTCGTTGGTACGTCCCGGTCGTTGCTACACTCCGGTCGTTGCTACACTCCGGTCGTTGCTACACCCCGGTCGTTGCTACACTCCGGTCGTTGCTACGCCCCGGTCGTTGCTACACTCCGGTCGTTGCTACACTCCGGTCGTTGCTACACCCCGGTCGTTGCTACTCTCCTGTCGTTGCTACACCCCGGTCGTTGCTACACTCCGGTCGTTGCTAAACTCCGGTCGTTGCTACACCCCGGTCGTTGCTACACTCTGGTCGTTGCTACACTCCGGCCGTTGCTACACTGCGGTCGTTGCTACACCCCGGTCGTTGCTACACTCCGGTCGTTGCTACACCCCGGTCGTTGCTACACTGCGGTCGTTGCTACACCCCGGTCGTTGCTACACTCCGGCAGTTGCTACACTCCGGTCGTTGCTACACTCCGGTCGTTGCTACACCCCGGTCGTTGCTACACTCCGGCCGTTGCTACACTCCGGCCGTTGCTACACTCAGGTCGTTGCTACACTCCGGCCGTTGCTACACTCCGGTCGTTGCTACACCCCGGTCGTTGCTACACTCCGGTCGTTGCTACACTCCGACCGTTGCTACACTCCGGTCGTTGCTACGCCCCGGTCGTTGCTACACTCCGGTCGTTGCTACACTCCGGTCGTTGCTACACCCCGGTCGTTGCTACACTCTGGTCGTTGCTACACTCCGGCCGTTGCTACACTGCGGTCGTTGCTACACCCCGGTCGTTGCTACACTCCGGTCGTTGCTACACCCCGGTCGTTGCTACACTGCGGTCGTTGCTACACCCCGGTCGTTGCTACACTCCGGTCGTTGCTACACCCCGGTCGTTGCTACACTCCGGCAGTTGCTACACTCCGGTCGTTGCTACACTCCGGTCGTTGCTACACCCCGGTCGTTGCTACACTCCGGCCGTTGCTACACTCCGGCCGTTGCTACACTCAGGTCGTTGCTACACTCCGGCCGTTGCTACACTCCGGTCGTTGCTACACTCCGGTCGTTGCTCTACTCCTGCCGTTGCTACACACCTGCCGTTGCTACACTCCGGTCGTTGCTACTCTCCGGTCGTTGCTACACCCCGGTCGTTGCTACACTCCGGCCGTTGCTACACTCCGGCCGTTGCTACACTCAGGTCGTTGCTACACTCCGGCCGTTGCTACACTCCGGTCGTTGCTACACCCCGGTCGTTGCTACACTCCGGTCGTTGCTACACCCCGGTCGTTGCTACACTCCGGTCGTTGCTACGCCCCGGTCGTTGCTACACTCCGGTCGTTGCTACACTCCGGTCGTTGCTACACCCCGGTCGTTGCTACACTCTGGTCGTTGCTACACTCCGGCCGTTGCTACACTGCGGTCGTTGCTACACCCCGGTCGTTGCTACACTCCGGTCGTTGCTACACCCCGGTCGTTGCTACACTGCGGTCGTTGCTACACCCCGGTCGTTGCTACACTCCGGTCGTTGCTACACCCCGGTCGTTGCTACACTCCGGCAGTTGCTACACTCCGGTCGTTGCTACACTCCGGTCGTTGCTACACCCCGGTCGTTGCTACACTCCGGCCGTTGCTACACTCCGGCCGTTGCTACACTCAGGTCGTTGCTACACTCCGGCCGTTGCTACACTCCGGTCGTTGCTACACCCCGGTCGTTGCTACACTCCGGTCGTTGCTACACTCCGACCGTTGCTACACTCCGGTCGTTGCTACACTCCGGCCGTTGCTACACTTCTGCCGTTGCTACACTCCGGCCGTTGCTACACTCTGGCCGTTGCTACACTCCTGTAGTTGCTACACTCCTGCCGTTGCTACACTCCGGCCGTTGCTACACTCCGGCCGTTGCTACACACCTGCTGTTGCTACACTCCGGCCGTTGCTACACTCCGGTCGTTGCTACACTCTGGCCGTTGCTACACTCCGCTCGTTGCTACACTCCGGCCGTTGCTACACTCCGGCCGTTGCTACACTCCGGTAGTTGCTACACTCCGGTAGTTGCTACACTCCGGCCGTTGCTACATTCCGTCCGTTGCTACACTCCGGTCGTTGCTACACTCCGGTAGTTGCTACACTCCGGTCGTTGCTACACTCCGGTAGTTGCTACACTCCGACCGTTGCTACACTCCAGTAGTTGCTACACTCCGGCCGCTGCTACACTCCGGTAGTTGCTACACTCCGACCGTTGCTACACTCCGGTAGTTGCTACACTCCGGCCGTTGCTACACTCCGGTCGTTGCTACACTCCGGTATTGCTACACTCCGACCGTTGCTACACTCCGGCCGTTGCTACACTCCGGCCGTTGCTACACTCCGGCCGTTGCTACACTCTGGCCGTTGCTGCACTCCGGCCGTTGCTACACTCCGGCCGTTGCTACACTCCGGCCGTTGCTACACTCCGGTCGTTGCTACACTCCGGTCGTTGCTACACTCCGACCGTTGCTACACTCCGGTCGTTGCTACACTCCTGCCGTTGCTACACTCCGGCCGTTGCTGCACTCCGGCCGTTGCTACACTCCGGTAGTTGCTACAATCCGGCCGTTGCTACACTCCTGCCGTTGCTACACTCCTGCCGTTGCTACACTCCTGCCGTTGCTACACTCCGGCAGTTGCTACACTCCTGCCGTTGTTACACTCCGGCCGTTGCTACACTCCGGTCGTTGCTACACTCCTGCCGTTGCTTCACTCCTGCCGTTGCTACACTCCGGTAGTTGCTACACTCCTGCCGTTGCTACACTCCCGCCGTTGATACACTCCCTCCGTTGCTACACTCCCGCCGTTGCTACACTCCTGCCGTTGCTACACTCCCGCCGTTGCTACACTCCTGCCGTTGCTACACTCCCGCCGTTGCTACACTCCCGCCGTTGCTACACTCCTGCCGTTGCTACACTCCTGCCGTTGCTACACTCCCGCCGTTGCTACACTCCCGCCGGTGCTACACTCCCGCCGTTGCTACACTCCCGCCGTTGCTACACTCCCGCCGTTGCTACACTCCCGCCGTTGCTACACTCCCGCCGTTGCCACACTCCTGCCGTTGCTACACTCCCGCCGTTGCTACACTCCCGCCGTTGCTACACTCCCGCCGTTGCTACACTCCCGCCGTTGCTACACTCCTGCCGTTGCTACACTCCGGCCGTTGCTACACTTCTGCCGTTGCTACACTCCCGCCGTTGCTACACTCCTGCCGTTGCTACACTGCCGCCGTTGCTACACTGCCGCCGTTGCTACACTCCCGCCGTTGCTACACTCCCGCCGTTGCTACACTCCTGCCGTTGCTACACTCCTGCCGTTGCTACACTCCCGCCGTTGCTACACTCCCGCCGTTGCTACACTCCCGCCGTTGCTACACTCTCGCCGTTGCTACACTCCCGCCGTTGCTACACTCCCGCCGTTGCTACACTCCGGCCGTTGCTACACTCCCGCCGTTGCTACACTCCCGCCGTTGCTACACTTCTGCCGTTGCTACACTCCCGCCGTTGCTACACTCCCGCCGTTGCTTCACTCCGGCCGTTGCTACACTTCTGCCGTTGCTACACTCCCGCCGTTGCTACACTCCTGCCGTTACTACACTGCCGCCGTTGCTACACTGCCGCCGTTGCTACACTCCCGCCGTTGCTACACTCCCGCCGTTGCTACACTCCTGCCGTTGCTACACTCCTGCCGTTGCTACACTCCCGCCGTTGCTACACTCCCGCCGTTGCTACACTCTCGCCGTTGCTACACTCCCGCCGTTGCTACACTCCCGCCGTTGCTACACTCCGGCCGTTGCTACACTCCGGCCGTTGCTACACTCCCGCCGTTGCTACACTCCCGCCGTTGCTAAACTCCTGCCGTTGCTACACTCCCGCCGTTGCTACACTCCCGCCGTTGCTACACTCCCGCCGTTGCTACACTCCCGCCGTTGCTACACTCCCGCCGTTGCTACACTCCCGCCGTTGCTACACTCCCGCCGTTGCTACACTCCCGCCGTTGCTACACTCCCGCCGTTGCTACACTCCCGCCGTTGCTACACTCCGGCCGTTGCTACACTCCCGCCGTTGCTACACTCCCGCCGTTGCTACACTCCCGCCGTTGCTAAACTCCTGCCGTTGCTACACTCCCGCCGTTGCTACACTCCCGCCGTTGCTACACTCCCGCCGTTGCTACACTCCCGCCGTTGCTACACTCCCGCCGTTGCTACACTCCCGCCGTTGCTACACTCCCGCCGTTGCTACACTCCCGCCGTTGCTTTCTGACAAACACAAATGCATGTTTTTGTTATGTTTGTCATCCACTCTCCGTGTCTTTGTCAAGTTTCTTGATGTTTGTAGTGCAGTGTGTGTGTGTGTGTGTGTGTGTGTGTGTGTGTGTGTGTATGTGTATGTGTGTGTGTGTGTGTGTGTTTGTGTGTGTGTTTGTGTGCGTGTGTGTGTGTGTGTTTGTGTGCGTGTGTGTGTGTGTGTGTGCGTGTGTGCGTGTGTGTGTGTGTGTGTGTGTGTGTGTGTGTGTGTGTGTATGTGTGTGTGTGTGTGTGTGTGTAGATACTAATTTGTCACATTGAAAAACTGAGAAAATCATAAAACTAATTTTCAAGGGATATCTTAAGAATGCCTCATCCGATCCCCTTCAAACCTCCAACTCCGAAAATAACTCGAGAATGTAACATCTGACTGACTTGAAATTTAAAGAGCCGGTATATTACGGATATCAGTTCAGGTGGAAAAACAAATGATACACTTTCCGATTACCTTTAATACTCTCAAAAAAAAAAAAAACGTTCTATCTCACTTTGAGTAGAGTTGAGATTGACCCTGGGCTGTGTAGGCGCCAGTTTTCCATTTTATTTAAAAAAATTAATATTAGTTTCCATGTGATGACTTGCAAGTGCCTACCGCGATTGACTAAGTGTATTAGACATATACGCCGCACTTTGTCATGTATATTTTGAGTGTTTTGTGAAAGATGGGGCTGGGGTTAGGAGATAAAGGTGGAATGATGCCTTTTGTCGAATCACTAAGTAGAGTAGGCTGGGCTTACGGGATACGGGGGATTAATTTCTCGCATTGCCCGGTGACCGAAACACTTCTGGTAGTCTATGCTATTAGTTGCCCAGTCGATAGTGTTCCAGTGTGACTCTTCACTCGTGTTTCCTCTGGGTCTGCTGCAGCTGTCTTGCAGCGGCCTAGCATGGGCTAGTAGGCCTCTGTGGTGTTCAACAGAACAAAAACGAATTAAAGAGAGACAGAGAAACGACAGAAAACTTATTTATATACGATGTTCTCTCTCCTCCGACACGTAGATACGCCATCAGAGCATCATCAGCAGCGGTCCCAGTAATGAGTCTTCCCATTCCACCAGCAATCCTGGACACTAACTTGAAGACCACTTCACTCCCTGAATAACCTATGACCCCCACACCTCGCACCTCTCCCTCCTCCCTCTCCCTCCCTCCTCTCATCTTGGCTCTACCATTACCTCCCTTGCTACACCACCTCCTCAACACCTCCTCCTCCTGCTAAGTAAGACACTTGAGGTCTGGTGTAACCTCAGTCTCCCACAAGGACCTCCACATCATTCAACTACTGAAGATATTTCCTTAAGAATATTTTTCTTCTTCGCTGCTTTAGCATGGTATTAACTGATGAGGGTCTTTATATATATATATATATATATATATATATATATATATATATATATATATATATATATATATATATATATATATATATATGCTGTGTGTGTGTTTGTGTGTGTGTGTGTGTGTGTGTGGCCTACATGCCAATCCTTGTGACTTGCACAGCTTATACCACGTCAACGATATTGGCCAGTTTCCATCTTACCGGAAATACACTGGGGTTTAGTGTGAACTGTGGGCAGTTATATAGTGGATCCGTGATGCGAGACGCCTGCCCATTACCAAAATACGAGTGATGTGCGCTCACAGTTGTGAAATGAATAATCTCCATGTTCGACGTTGCAACCATGAGCGTATCCCTATGCAAGTTTTCTGCAATAGCTTTTTCTCAACCAAGAGTTTAGCTGGTTTTAGGGATGAAGCCCCGAGGCTTTTCAGTCAGTGATGGCTCTAGAGGGGCTGGAGTTGGATAAACTTGTTCAGTCACCTAAAAGCCTGAAGAATTGTTTTACTAACTCAGTGTCAGTGAGGACAAAAGAACAACGGCTAGGGGATTTGGGTTGTAGATATTCCCGGTGCATTTAGTCTGACTGGTAGCGAGGCTTACATCTCCAGTGCACCTAGTCTGGTAGCGAGTCTTACATCTCCAGTGCACCTAGTCTGGTAGCGAGGCTTACATCGCCAGTGCACTTAGTCTGACTGGTAGTGAAGCTTGCATCACTGGTGCACTTATTCTTACCGGTAATCGAGGCTTACATCTACTCTTGGTCGTCACTAGAAAGGTTCAGAAATTTTTCTAACACGGGCTATAGAAACTTGTCATACCCCTTTACTTTGGGATTATCTACTTAATAAGAGTATCACAGAAAGTAGGTGCGCTGTGGAAGAGACAGGTGTCTGGTGAGGAGCAGGAAAGTATCATGTGCATCAGTGTCTCCAGTTCTGCCCTCCATCTTCCTCAGGTCGAAGATTTTATTTTTTCGTCCTGGAATCAGGTTGGTGTCTGTGGAACGGAGAGAAGCACCAAAGAGATCACTGGCTTGTACCCTGGTAACGTAACTATGACTTGGTCAGTGATCTGTTGGTCAGAGGAATCTGCTTCGCACTTGGAGAAATTCCTACATTCTTTCCCAGAACTATTATTTTTCTGATGTCTCGTAGCAGGGATTCTTCAGTTTCAAGAACCTGATACTGAGCTCCCTGGACAGCCTTCCTGTGTCTTAATGAACAAACAGAAAGACAAAGAGATGACGGGGTCTTCCTGTTACATATCTTCACATGAGTTAATTTCACGTCCACCAGACATAAATTTTAAGATATCACTGTAACACTATTTGATGAACTGGCAAAAGGGAAAACAGTTTTGATGAACTGCTTGGAGTCCGCTATCACTTCTGAATAAGTTAAAAGCGTTGATAAAATCAAATTTACTGAGAGTTTTTAGATCTGTTAGGCTGGTAATATATGCCCATGCTGCGTGGGTTGCTGCCTCACAGCTTTGTTGAATGACAAACTCAAGCTTAACTGGTTTCAGCATTGTGGCTGCATCGTCACTGACAATTCTCTCAGTAGCTCCAGTGAAAAGACGGGCAGAGGAGTTGTCAACACAACTGGCTCTCATTCCTTCTCCCTCTTTTTTCTTAAAGCAAAGAGACGCACTGAAAAAAAAAGTTAGACCTAATGTTCTCAAGGCCACCATCAACTAGGTACACATTCACCAGTCTGGCGAGCTGAGACAAGAGGCTCTCTGAAACAACAAGTCCTAGATTGAGAATTAGCTTTTTATGTTGAGGCCATAAGCCTGTAACACCACTTAGCAGCTTTATACATACCTAAATCATAAACAGTTGAAGACTCTACTCTTGTGGCACCTTCAGATAGGTCTTTATTAGTGTTTGGAGTTCTACAAGAGAGTTTATCCTGTAGATCTCTAGCTGTAGTAGGAGTTTTAGAAGACAATGGTACCTAACCATACTTTTTTCAGCAGTATTTACCTCTTCTATTTTGTTGCTAATTTGCGAGATTATTTCAGAAGCTTCAGGTGTTCTTTTGTTTAGATTTATCGGGAGGGTGTTTTTCACACTGAAAGGACCACGGGCGAGGTTATCATCTCTGGGGGAATTCATTTATTCTCTTAATAACACAAGTTGGTAGGGACATGTCCCTCCTGAGAGAGGCCACGAAGACAGGCATCACTATACAGCAAGAGGATGTGCCATGATTGCTTACATTTTGCCAGGAGATCAGTGAAATTGGCAGTGGCTTCAGTGTGAGCTGCTCTGGGGAGGTATGGCAGCCTTCTGGCAGATGTTGATTTGATGGCAACTGCTGAAATAGCTAGGGATTAACTATTTCACTGAATCATTTACACTCATGCAAACCCGTGAGTTGTAAGCGATCATATAAGCATTATTTGTTCATTTGTACAATATTCATTGAAGAGGACCTCGGCTGAAAGTCGAAATATACAGCCTGAACTGCACTCAGTGTCTCCTCTTGTTTCATTTGCACTTATATTTATTCATTTGTTCATTTATTTATTAGCCGAAGCATTGCAACGTAAAATTTACAATTCGAAAACATGGAGGTCTGTGGGCTATGCAAATTATCCTTCAGATCTTAATTGATCAAGCAATTTTATTCGCAAAAATCTCCCATCAGGGATTAACATATATTGAACTCCGGTTCCCTCAGGGAACCGGAGTTCAATATATGTTAATTCATGGAGACGAGAGTATCAGTCAGCACACTGGTCATACAGACATCTCCACCAAGTCTGAAATAACATGTTACTGCTAGTGAGTAATGAACTGGGTAGTGCGCCATGCTACCATATGTATCACAAACTGATGATACATCTGTTCGTGATACATACATATGTGTGTGAAATGGATTTTAATTCTGGAGGTGGGATGTACTGTGTGTGCACTCTGAAGGATGGGCGAGAATGATTCTAGCTCGAAATGAGCTAGAATCGTATATATATATATATATATATATATATATATATATATATATATATATATATATATATATATATATATATATATATATATATATATGTATATATGTATATATATATATATATATATATATATATATATATATATATATATATATATATATATATATATGTCTTGCCTAATAGGTAAAACTGGCCAATTAGCAAGAACTCATTTAAAATTAAGTCCTTTCTAAAATTTTCTCTTATACGTTTAAAGATATATTTTTTTCATTAATGTTGCTGTAAAAATTTTTAATTTTGCACCAAAAGGAACTTAGAAAACTTACCTAACCTTATTATAACAAGAACAATTTATTTTAGCCTAACCCAACTAAATATATTTTAGATTTGTTTACAATAATTTAATACTAAACAAACACAGTGAAACATATTTTTTCGTTAGGTTCAGAATGATTTTTGCGAAATTATTGCATACACAAATTTTCACTTGTCCTATATGGCAAGATGAGCGTTGCTATTTAAGCCAAGATCGCAAGTTCTGCCTATTCGGCACGACATATATATACTTGAAGAGATTAATCTCTTCAAGTATCAGGATAACAGAGAGGTGCTTAAAGACGGGTTTCTATACATCAAATTAGAGAAAAATATTGATCTAAATCTAGAAACCGCTCGCTTGCCTACTCTGTGTCCAGAAACCGTAACAGATATTTACCACAGCCGCAGAAACCCCGGACATTGCAGACCAATCTGCCTGAGAGACGAATATGCTGAAACAGATTTAGGGGAACTTCGCTAAAGTGGAAAACTGCGTGCATTGCATATTTCACGTCCCATTTTTGTTCCATTGAAATGTCATGAATCGTTCGTTTAGTTGACGAGATGGAGGGAGGGAGAGGCGGGGGATGAAGATAATGGCGGGGATGAGGGAGGACAGGGAGGAATGATGGAAAGAGAGGATAAAGGAGGGGATAGAGGAAAGGATAAAGGAGGGGGTAGAGGAGGGGATGTGGGATGATGGGACATAGTTGCAGGAACTACTTTCAATATGGACAGTTTTTCCTGCCTTTAATTTTTTTGTATTGAAGTTGCCAAACTCGAAATATTGACCAACTCGAAATATTGACCAACTCGAAATATTGACCAACTTGAAATATTGACCAACTCGAAATATTGACCAACTTGAAATATTGACCAACTCGAAATATTGACCAACTTGAAATATTGACCAACTCGAAATATTGACCAACTTGAAATATTGACCAACTCGAAATATTGACCAACTTGAAATATTGACCAACTCGAAATATTGACCAACTTGAAATATTGACCAACTCGAAATATTGACCAACTCGAAATATTGACCAACTTGAAATATTGACCAACTTGAAATATTGACCAACTCGAAATATTGACCAACTCGAAATGTTGCCCCCTCCCTGTTGAATAAGCAATATGATGACTATAACATAGTTTATTCAACCAAACTGTTTTTACTCGCACTTATTCCTTATTATGATGAAGACAAGAGTGCGCAGACCACAAGCGGTGATGAGCACAAAGTAGCAGAGAGGAACTTTCAGACGTTTCGCCCGTAGACAGGCTCTTTCAGTCACTGATTGAAAAAGCTAGACCACGGGTGAAACGTTTCAATAAAGTTCCTCCCTGTAAGTGGCTTTTTGTCACAACTTAATTCTTACTAAGTGCAAGACCACTTAGTTCTTACTTATTGCAAGACCAATTAATTTTTACTTATTGCAAAACCACTTAATTCTTACTTATTGCAAGACCATTTAGTTCTTACTTATTGCAAAACCACTTAATTTTTACTTATTGCAAGACCACTTAGTTCTTACTTATCGCAAGACCACTTAGTTCTTAATTATTGCAAGACCACTTAGTTCTTACTTATTGCAAGACCACTTAGTTCTTAATTATTGCAAGACCACTTAGTTCTTACTTATTGCAAGACCACTTAGTTCTTAATTATTGCAAGACCACTTAGTTCTTACTTATTGCAAGACCACTTAGTTCTTAATTATTGCAAGACCACTTAGTTCTTACTTATTGCAAGACCACTTAGTTCTTACTTATTGCAAGACCACTTAGTTCTTACTTATCGCAAGACCACTTAGTTCTTATTATTGCAAGACCACTCAGTTCTTACTTATTGCAAGACCATTTAGTTCTTACTTATTGCAAGACCACTTAGTTCTTACTTATTGCAAGACCACTTAATTCTTATTTATTGAAAGACCAATTAGTTCTTACTTATTGCAAGACCACTTAGTTCTTACTTATTGCAAGACCACTTAGTTCTTACTTATTGCAAGACCACTTAATTCTTACTTATTGCAAGACCACTTAATTCTTATTTATTGAAAGACCAATTAGTTCTTACTTATTGCAAGACCACTTAGTTCTTACTTATTGCAAGACCACTTATTACAAACCAAAATAGGTTCCAAAATATTTTTTCTCGTCCTAGAGACTTTAAATCTCAAAAAATGGTCTCTAGAACGTAAATATTTTCTGCATCAGTCTGTATCACTCTGGCACTGCTTGATAATAGTGTGATCAATTGAACTGTGGTTACTTGCATGTATTGATGCTTGCTGTCTCAGCAAGCATGTTGGATTGACGTGACCTGAAACTGCTGATTCACAGACCACACACACACACACACACACACACACACACACACACACACACACACACACACACACACACGAGTACAGAACTTCGTGAAGCATAACACAAGTAATCAACAACAGTGAGAGGAACGTAATTCAATTTCCATATTCGTTTCCATTACTGCTGAGGAAGTCTTGTTCCTTCAGTGACTGCCTATAACATCTGCCAGGAACTACCTCAGTTAGAGAACTGTCACTCCAACTATCTTCATCAGCTGTCAAACCATTACCAATACACACTTATGTGTGTGTGTTAGTTACCATTTTGTACTAGGCACATGTCGATTAGACACTAGGCCTGTTGTATTGTGTGTGTGTGTGTGTGTGTGTGTGTGTGTGTGTGTGTGTGTGTGTGAGTGTGAGTGTGAGTGTGTGTGTGTGTGTGTGTGTGTGTGTGTATGTGTATGTGTGTGTGTGTGTGTGTGTGTGTGTGAGTGTGAGTGTGAGTGTGTGTGTGTGTGTGTGTGTGTGTGTGTGTGTGTGTGTATGTGTATGTGTGTGTGTGTGTGTGTGTGTGCATGTGCGCGTGCGTGCGTGCGTGTGTGTGTGTGTGTGTGTGTGTGTGTGTGTGTGTGTGTGTGTGTGTGTGTACTCACCTTTTTGTGGTTGCAGGGGTCGAGTCCTAGCTCCTGGCCCCTTGTTGTGATAGAAACACAGGCCTTATCTCTAGGCTGATGAAAGTTTGGCTTGCACTCTGCACATACTCTGCATGCTCTGATCACTTCTCGCACATCTTCCACTGAGTAGGGCATGTTCTTTGATTTGACAAAATGGTACAGGCGTGTAACTCCTGGGTGACACAAAGCCTTGTGGAGAGCTGAGAGTGATTGTAAATCATGACATGCTGCTCCACAGTGGGACCTAGAGAATGCATCAGGTGAGATGTTCTCTTGACCCGGTCGGTACAGAATATCAAAGTCATAACACGATAGTTCCATCCTCCAGCGTAATATTTTGTCATTCTTTATCCTACTTTTGTGCTTCTTGTCGAACATGTACATCACGGACCGTTGGTCAGTCCTTATGGTGAAATGTCTACCAGTTAAATAATGCCTCCAGTGGCGAACTGCTTCTATGATGGCCTGGGCTTCCTTTTCTACAGCAGCGTAACATTTCTCTGATCCTTGAAAAGTTCTCGAAAAGAAGGCTACTGGTCGTCCTGCCCGAGACAAGACTGCAGCAATGGCAATGTCAGATGCATCCGTTTCCACTTCGAATGGTAGGGATTCATCAATGGCTTGAATTACTGAGTTTTCAATGTCTTGTTTGAGAGTATGGAAAGCGGCTTCTGCTTCCTTTGTCACAGGAAATGTGGTAGCACTCAATGGGCGGACTTTACTTGAATAGTTGTAGATCCATTGTGAGTAATAAGCAAAGAGACCAAGAGTTCTTCGGAGTGACTTTTTGTCTTGAGGCATTGGAAGTTCCCGTAGAGGTCGTAGTCGTTCAGGGTCTGGGAATATTGAACCTCCTTCCACTACATAACCAAGGATGCTAAGCCTTTTAGTTGAAAAAGTGCACTTTTCCTCATTGTAACTGATATTTTTCTTCTTGGTGGCTTCCAAAAACTTATCAAGGTTTGCATCATGTTCCTCCTGGGTCTTGCCACAAATGGTAACATTATCTAAATACGCATAAGTTCCCATGAGTTGCTCTTCCTGAATGAGTGAATCCATAATTCGTTGGAAGCAGGCTACCCCATTGGTGACTCCAAAAGGGACTCTGGTAAACTGATACAGGCCATCACTAGCCTGAAATGCTGTGTATGGTTTATCTTCATTCCTTATAGGGACTTGATGATAGGCACTCTGTGTGTGTGCGTGTGTGTGTGCGTGTATAACCTAATTAATGTATGCATAAATAACTCATTATGATTCTAACCAGAAATAGACAAATAAATAGTTCATTAGGACGGTAAAGTGTGGAGCTATCAATACTGTGTGGTCCGGTCCCTGGACCAGTAATGTACCTCTGTAATCTCTCGACTACCTCCTACAGGATGAATATGAGATGCATAATAAAAATCTTAAACTGCAAAACTTTCCATACACCTTCTGTCCCTGTACGTTGCCAGCAGGATTCGAACCCACGTCGGCAGTTCTCAACGAGTGTATTTATCTCCCAACCTGACGCCTAAAACCATACAGCTGTAGATGCCCCAAAACGTTAACTAACATGCTGGACTACTAGTAATGTTTCCCCAAACGCCGGGCACACCAGTGAGCCACACCTAGCAGTAAGTAGGTACCTAGGCGTTAGTCACCTGTTGTGGGTCACATCCTAGTAGAGAGGATTAGAGGACGCAGTATAGATAAACAGATGTATATTAATTTTATATAATACAGACATTATGAAGAATTAGACATATGTCTTCCGCCTGACGTTAGAGAATTTCCCGTCTAATCTGTTGTCTTGCAACATTGCATAGCTCCTGACGACGCACGAGTGTGTGAAAGATCTACAGCTAAATCCATCCCATGTGGCTTGTTCTGCATTGTTAAGAGCACCTGTTTGCGATTGTATTGCACACACACACGCACACACACACACACACACACACACACACACACACACACACACACACACACACACACACACACACGCGCGCGCACACATACGCACATAAAGACAGGATGTTCCAGAGATGGGACACAGCAACAAGGGGACACAGTTGGATTGAAGACACAGATGAATCAAAGGGATGTTAGGGAGTATTTCCTCAGCCACAGAGTAGTCAGGAAGTGGAATAGTTTGGGAAGCGATGTAGTGGAGGCAGGATCCATACACAGCTTTAAGCAGAGGTACGATAAAGCTCATGGTTCAGGGAGAGTGACCTAGTAGCGACCAGTGAAGAGGCGGGGCCAGGAGCTAGGACTCGACCCCTGTAACCTCAACTATGTGAGTACAACTATGTGAGTACAACTAGGTGAGTACACACACACACACACACACACACACACACACACACACACACACACACACACACACACACATATATATATATATATATATATATATATATATATATATATATATATAATATATATATATATATATATATATATATATATATATATATATATATATATATATATATTTATAAGAAGAGCAGAGTATATGGAGAGTAAAAGAAAGGTGAAGAGAGTGGTGAGAGAGTGCAAAAGGAGAGCAGATGATAGTGGGAGAGGCACTGTCAAGAAATTTTGATGAAAATAAGATAAAATTTTGGAGTGAGATCAACAAGTTAAGAAAGCCTAGGGAACAAATGGATTTGTCAGTTAAAAACAGAGTAGGAGAGTTAGTAGATGAGGAGATGGAGGTTTTGGGTAGATGGCGAGAATATTTTGAGGAACTTTTAAATGTTGACGAAGAAAGGGAGGTGGTAATTTCATGCACTGGCCAGGGAGGTATACCATCTTTTAGGTGTGAAGAAGAGCAGAATGTAAGTGTGGTGGAGGTACGTGAGGCATTACGTAGAATGAAAGGGGGTAAAGCAGGTGGAACTGATGGGATCATGACAGAAATGTTAAAAGCAGGGGGGGATATAGTGTTGGAGTGGTTGGTACTTTTGTTTAATAAATGTATGAAAGGGGAAGGTACCTAGGGACTGGCGGAGAGCATGTATAGTCCCTTTATATAAAGGGAAAGGGGACAAAAGAGATTGTAAAAATTATGGAGGAATTAATTTACTGAGTATACCAGGAAAAGTGTATGGTAGGGTTATAACTGAAAGAATTAGAGGTAGGACAGAATGTAGGATTGCAGATGAGCAAGGTGGTTTCAGAGTGGGTAGGGGATGTGTAGATCAAGTGTTTACATTGAAGCATATATGTGAACAGTATTTAGATAAAGGTAGGGAAGTTTTTATTGCATTTATGGATTTAGAAAAGGCATATGATAGAGTGGATAGAGGAGCAATGTGGCAGATGTTGCAAGTATATGGAATAGGTGGTAAGTTACTAAATGCTGTAAAGAGTTTTTATGAGGATAGTGAGGCTCAGGTTAGGGTGTGTAGAAGAGAGGGAGACTACTTCCCGGTAAAAGTAGGTCTTAGACAGGGATGTGTAATGTCACCATGGTTGTTTAATACATTTATAGATGGAGTTGTAAAAGAAGTAAATGCTAGGGTGTTGGGGAGAGGGGTGGGATTAAATTATGGGGAATCAAATACAAACTGGGAAGTGACACCGTTACTTTTTGCTGATGATACTGTGCTTATGGAAGATTCTAAAGAAAAATTGCAAAGGTTAGTGGACGAGTTTGGGAGAGTGTGTAAAGGTATAAAGTTGAAAGCGAACATAGAAAAGAGTAAGGTGATGAGGGTATCAAATGATTTAGGTAAAGAAAAATTGGATATCAAATTGGGAAGGAGGAGTATGGAAGAAGTGAATGTTTTCAGATATTTGGGAGTTGACGTGTCGGCGGATGGATTTATGAAGGATGAGGTGAATCATAGAATTGATGAGGGAAAATAGGTGAGTGGTGCATTGAGGCATATGTGGAGACAAAAAACATTATCTATGGAGGCAAAGAAGGGAATGTATGAAAGTATAGTGGTACCAACACTCTTATATGGGTGTGAAGCATGGGTGGTAAATGCTGCAGCGAGGAGGCGGTTGGAGGCAGTGGAGATGTCCTGTCTAAGGGCAATGTGTGGTGTAAATATTATGCAGAAAATTAGGAGTGTGGAAATTAGGAAAAGGTGTGGAGTTAATAAAAGTATTGGTCAGAGAGCTGAAGAGGGTTTGTTGAGGTGGTTTGGTCATTTAGAGAGAATGGATCAAAGTGGAATGACATGGAGAGCGCATAAATCTGTAGGGGAAGGAAGGCGGCGGGGTAGAGGTCGTCCTCGAAAAGGCTGGAGGGACGGGGTAAAGGAGGTTTTGTGGGCGATGGGCTTGGACTTCCAGCAAAAGTGCGTGAGCGTGTTAGATAGGAGTGAATGGAGACGAATGGTATTTAGGACCTGACAAGCTGTTGGAGTGTGAGCAGGGTAATATTTAGTGACGGGATTCTGGGAAACCGGTTATTTTTATATAGCCGGATTTGAGTCCTGGAAATGGGAAGTACAATGCTACAATGCCTGCACTCTAAAGGCGGGTCTAAAGGAGGGGTTTGGGATATTAGCAGTTTGGAGGGATATGTTGTGTATCTTTATACGTATATGCTTCTAAACTGTTGTGTTTTGAGCACCTCTGCAAAAACAGTGATTATGTATGAGTGAGGTGGAAGTGATGAATGATGCAAGTATATTCTTTTTGGGGATTTTCTTTCTTTTTGGGTCACGCTGCCTCGGTGGGAGACGGCCGACTTGTTTATATATATATATATATATATATATATATATATATATATATATATATATATATATATATATATATATCTATATATATTCGTGCACAGGCAGCCATGATGCTTCAACCAAACCAACTTGGCTTTGGGGTCTCTCAAGGAAGTGAAGCAGCGGTTCATGCAACAAGGGCGTATGTCAATAACCTGCCTGAGGACAATGCAGTGGTAAAATTAGATTTCAAGAATGCATTCAATCTCCTGAAAAGAGACGTGGTATTAGCAGCAGTACAAGAACATTTCCCTGGTCTTTTCCCTTTTGTTGCAGCTGGGTATAGCAAAGAATCAATGCTTCTCTTTGGAGAGCATGAAATCACATCATCGGAGGGTGTCCAACAAGGAGATCCTCTTGCACCATTTCTCTTCTGTATAGCAGTTAGGGAAATCACAGTCAGACTGACCAGGGAGCTAAACATCTGGTTCCTAGATGATGGCACACTAGCAGGTACAAAGGAGTCCCTCCTACATGATCTTACACAGATAATGACACGGGGACAGGAAATGGGTCTCATCCTGAATCCATCCAAATGTGAAATCATCTCAGTCAGTCAACAAGTGATAAATGCAGTGAGATCAAAACTACCAGGAGCAGCAGTCATTGCCCCCACAAATAATGTCTTGCTAGAAGCACCTCTGGGAAGCAGTGCCATTGACACAATTCTCAGGAAGAAATTGGCAATCTGGACACCCACGATGCCTTGTACCTTCTCACAAAGTGCTTGAGTCTGCCCAGGTTGACATATTTCCTAAGATGTGCACCTTCATATGATAACCCTATACTGCACGAATATGACAGTATCCTGAGACAGATTTTTACGAAAGTACTTAACCTTACTCTAGAAGACGGTCAGTGGAACCAAGCTACACTTCCAGTCAGACTAGAAGGCATTGGTGTCCGCAAGTCATCACAGATTGGATTGCGCTACCTGCTTTTCTGTCCTCATGTATTGCATCCAGAGGGCTTGTAGCAGCGATTCTCCCTGAACATCTTAGGGACAAGATTGGAGTCCAGGACCAAAAGTTCATTGACGGAGCCATGATCTGGGACAATCTAACGGGCTCTGAAACCAGACCTGCTCCCCCCAACAACTACTGGGATGGTCCAATAGTGAAAAATATAGCCTCAACGATGCTTCAGAGTGTGTCAGGGAAGGATAGAGCCCGCCTCCTGGCAGTGAGAGCACCTCATGCTGGGGACTTTCTGTTGGCTGTTCCCAACTCCAGCCTTGGCACACGCCTCGACCCACAGACCATCCGCATCGGTGTTGCCCTTCGACTTGCCGCCCCTATTCTCGCCGAACACAGGTGTATTTGTGGCGGTGAAGCAGCAGACCGATTCGGGTACCATGGTCTTGTGTGCCGTAAATCCGAGGGAAAGATTGCAAGACATGAGGAGGTTAATAACATTATCAAGAGGAGCCTCACAACAGCCGGATGCCCAGCAGTAAGGGAGCCACCCCAGCTATGCAGATCTGATGGCAGCCAGAAGCATCCAGATGGTATCACTCTTCAAGCCTGGACAGATGGGAAGCAGGTAGTGTGGGACTATACATATGCATCTACCTTGGCTGATACCTATCCCCAATGCACCAGGGAGGAAGGAGGGGCAGCTGCCAGCTTCAGGGAGTCCCAAAAGTCAAGAAAATATGGAGAACTTGCCCATTATTATACGTGTGTTCCCATAGGCTCAGAGACCCTTGGCTCATGGGGAAAGAATGCATCTAAATTCCTTAAGGAGCTGGGAAAAAGACTCATCAGGGTAACTAGGGATCCCAGGGCAGCTAGTTTTCTGTTCCAGCTGCTCAGTGCGGCTGTTCAAAGGGGTAATGCCTGCTGTATTTTGGGCACGCGCCCCAGCTCTGAGGAGCTGGATGAGATTTTCGCCCTATAATCGGTGATACACACGTAACAACATGTACCGTATATGCCACCTTTATATCAACAATGTATCTCTTAAATATTTTGTACCATATTATGTAATAAAATATTCCTACTGGTAAAAAAAAAATATGAAAAGATGGGGTGGTAGGGGAAGTGGAATATTCAAACGGCTTCAGGAAGAAATCCAAATATTCTTCCTTGAAGCCTTTTTATCCACTTCTCCGAGGCTGTGGGTCCCACAATTTACACCAGAGGTGGACCCCATCCTATATATATATATATATATATATATATATATATATATATATATATATATATATATATATATATATCTATATATATATATATATATATATATATATATATATGTGTGTGTGTGTGTATATAAATGTGTGTGTGCTCGCGTGCGCTAGCACGTATTATATGTATAATGAAAATGAGAAATGTTGATAAAACTTACGTTTCTCATCATGGCAATCAGAAGCCGAGGCTGTTTCAGGTAGGTGTATAAAATTCTGAGACGAAGCCAAAGACGAAGCCAAAGTCCAATTAACCTAAGGAAATCCTCCCCTTATCTGCTTCCTTCCTCCCACTAGCAGAGCTTATGACCCTTCAGTCACCCCCACATGAGGGTCAACATCCCCCGCTCGCCCTGATACTAGACAAGGTTGTGGTCTGTGTGTCCCCGTGACATTAGAGTCAGGCCTGGCAGGTCACCTTCCACCATCCAATTAGCGGATCCACCGAAGGAATAATATGGAGAAAAAATCATCAATACTTAAAAGAGAGAGAGAGAGAGAGAGAGACACCTTTTATGTGCGCAGGTTTATTGATATTTTACCAAACACAGAAGCACGTTATAAGGAAAGTCAGAACTCTGGTTAACACTCTCTCTCTCTCTCTCTCTCTCTCTCTCTCTCTCTCTCTCTCTCTCTCTCTCTCTCTCTCTCTCTCTCTCTCTCTCTCTCTCACGCTATCTATTAATACATTTTATCATTTGGGCTGTCTGACACAGGGGCGGGGTGAGCAAAAAGAAGAAACCCTTTCAACATTGACTCCATCACTGTCTCGCCAGAGACTCGTCAGTACTACAGTTCAGATGATCTCCTAAACTGCAAATGTCCCCATCCCTCCTTCAGAGAGCAGACACTGTACTTCACCTCCCACCTCCACCACTCAAATCCGATTAGCCGATATGTATATATATATATATATATATATATATATATATATATATATATATATATATATATATATATATATATATATATATATATATATATATATGCAAAACAACCACTCTGAAAGAATAGAGAAATTCCAAGCGCTTTCGTGACTACTCACATTATCAAGGAACTATGATAATGTGAGTAGTCACGAAAGCGCTTGGAATTTCTCTATTCTTTCAGAGTCGTTGTTTTGCATATATATATATATATATATATATATATATATATATATATATATATATATATATATATATATATATATATATATATATATATATATGTATATACATATGTATATACATATGTATATACATATGTATATACATATATTTATATATATATATATATATATATATATATATATATATATATATATATATATATATGTATATATATGTTGTGTTCTCCGTTCACTGATAGTACTCCGTTCACTGTTAGTTATCCGTTCACTGTTAGTACTCCGTTCACTGTTAGTTCTCCGTTCACTGTTAGTTCTCCGTTCACTGTTAGTAGCAGTGAGAGCAGCTATAGTGACAATAGCAGCATCAGCACCAGTGAGAGTGACAACTGTGATCTCGACCACTACTACACATGTATACAACCACTACACATGTATACAACCACTACACATGTATACAACCACTACACATGTATACAACCACTACACATGTATACAACCACTACACATGTATACAACCACTACACATGTATACAACCACTACACATGTATACAACCACTACACATGTATACAACCACTACACATGTATACAACCACTACACATGTATACAACCACTACACATGTATACAACCACTACACATGTATACAACCACTACACATGTATACAACCACTACACATGTATACAACCACTACACATGTATACACACAGGAGACAGCATTTACTGTCACTGTCCCTGTGATGCTTACGACTGTCCTGGAGTCGACAGTATAACTCTACTGTGCTATGTAAGTATGATGTATATTTGCATACATGTATATTTGAGTGTATGTACGTATATTTGTATGTATTTTAGACTTTTGTTCAATAAGAATAATAATATCTTTTTATCTTAATAATAGAGCATTGTTTTGTCAGGATAAAAACGGCCTTTTAAGAAATAAATCAGTTTTATAAAGGTAAATTAAAGGGCATTATCAAAGGAGTAAAAGGCTTCCCTGGAAGAATAAAAAGGCATAATAGAGTGAGTGGAACAATGCACAAATAACACACACAAAAGAGAGACTGAAACGAATAACGAGGTTTCGGTCCGTCTTGGACCATTAACTGGTCACACTAGGCTTCCCTGAAGTGCATATAACGTGATGGTTCCCATATACAGCCACCACCACCACCACCACCACCACCACCACCACCACCACCGTGACCACCACCACCACCACCACCACCACCACCACCACCACCGTGACCACCACCACCACCACCACCACCGTGACCACCACCACCACCACCACCACCACCATTGTAGTTCCATCCCCACCCCCCAACAATACAACAGTGGCTTCACCCTAGCTAAGTGTATGGAGGCACTGTGTGCTGGTCAACCTCTCTCTCTCTCTCTCTCTCTCTCTCTCTCTCTCTCTCTCTCTCTCTCTCTCTCTCTCTCTCTCTCTCTCTCTCTCTCTCTCTCTCTCTTTCTTTGTCTCTCTTTCTCTCTCCCGCACCTCCATCTTGATGGAGGCCAAAGATGTCTACGAGAAATACGAAACAGATCTCGTTGACTTTGACTTCCTTGACATCTACGGTGTGTGTGTGTGTGTGTGTGTGTGTGTGTGTGTGTGTGTGTGTGTGTGTGTGTGTGTGTGTGTGTGTGTGTGTTATCCACCGCCTGAAGCCTTCAGTACGTCTGAAATTTTACACATCCTCCGTAGCAAAGTCACACACTGACTGTAAATAATATCACAGACTTACCTGAAGTATCTCACTCATACAAACATAACCTAAACAGTATTTTGTTTTTCATTCTTCCACCAAACATACGACTTCATACATGCTGGTGTATATCACACATGTTTGTACTCATTATTCATACATGTTCACATCATGGAAAAAATACGACAGTGCTTACACTCATATCCTCTGAAAACATGTGTAAACACATGAAAGAGCTCAGGTTGTATTTTCTGTTTTCACTGTGATAGTTTTTTCAAATTTACATCATACATCTATTTATGTATCTAGCATATTTGTGCATATATCCAACATATTCATATATTGCAGATCATTCGTGCTGTTTCAGTTGGAGTCATAATTTCTAGGTGTTTGCCATGCGCCTGCATGTAATAGGGCGTAACGTTTCCATTTATTTACTTCCTCTGCCCTTACATGATCCCGTTTTTTTCAAGCAAGTGTAGATAGGTGTTAGGGAGTGGGAAAGGGAGTAAGTGTGAACATGGTGAGTGTAGAGGAGAGGGGGAAAGAATGGAACTGTAAAGGAGCTTTTGTTGTCATCTTCCAAAACTGTTGTTAGCGAAATAATATAAAGCAAAATACTCTTAAGAGATAGTGACCACTAATAGTGACCACTGACGGAGGTCCATCATTATCTACTTCTACTCCATCACTATCAACTCCTACATCTCACCTCCTTAAGGTATATAAGGCTCCATCCTGTCACTTCAACTCCATATTGTTTCAGGCTATGGAACAATGCTGTTCTCCAGACTGAGGGACTGACCACCTCAAAACTTCAAGGGTGATGGACTGATTACATCGTCTTCAAGTCTCTTCTGCTTCTATCAACTTTTCTGTACTTGACTGAAGAAGCCTACTGTGTAGGCGAAACGTTTCGAAATAAAGATACCTAACTGTTGCATATGTGTCTTACCTAACATTATCTACTTACCTGTATTTACTGCTTCTTGCACATGGCTTTTACTTTCCTTATCTCCACTTACCTCTCATCAAGAGTCAAGCGGAAGCATCAAGTACACACGGAAAGTTATCATATGCGAATATTATTTTATTTCACTCCAGTGATAAAAAATTCTTTTATCACATTTATTACACCTGATCAATGCCAGTTTCACTCTGGGCAAACATAGAGTCACGTCTTGCTGGTTCGCTCCTTCCCTCACTCATGTTGTTAGGTAAGACACATATGCAACAGTTAGGTATCTTTATTATGAAACGTTTCGCCTACACAGTAGGCTTCTTCAGTCAAGTACAGAAAAGTTGATAGAAGCAGAAGATACTTGAAGACGATGTAATCAGTCCATCACCCTTAAAGTTTTGAGGTGGTCAGTCCCTCAGTCTGGAGAAGAGCATTGTTCCATAGTATGAAACAATATGGAGAAGTGACAGAATGGAGCTTTTTATAGCGCCAAGAGGTGAGACGTAGGCCACTAGGAGAGGTAAGAACTCAGATGTTGAAAGGTCAGGTCCCTCTCAAATCCAGCCGCTCTCACTAGTGGAAGTTGTCGAAGTTAATTGAGAGGGACCTGACCTTTCAACATCTGAGTTCTTACCTCTCCTAGTGGCCTACGTCTCACCTCTTGGCGCTATAAAAGCTCCATCCTGTCACTTCATCTCCATATTGTTTCATACTATGGAACAATGCTCTTCTCCAGACTGAGGGACTGACCACCTCAAAACTTTAAGGGTGATGGACTGATTACATCGTCTTCAAGTATCTTCTGCTTCTATCAACTTTTCTGTACTTGACTGAAGAAGCCTACTGTGTAGGCGAAACGTTTCATAATAAAGATACCTAACTGTTGCATATGTGTCTTACCTAACAACCTGTCGGTATTTTATACCATTTTAATGTTCATTCCCTCACTCATATTCCATCTTGCAAAGTTGCCTAATTGAGATTACATAATGTGTTATGTATTTGTTTGTAGCACATGACTAGAGCCACTATACTCATGGTTACAGTCAATCTGATTGAAGATTTTCTTTTTAGTTCTGTCTGCGTAAGTCGTTACTGCGTGGTGAGGATCAGAGGAGCCTGTGTCTGACTCAACGCAGTCAGGTCAGTGAAGGTCAGCCGAAGGTCAACTCATTCCTTGTTCATTCTACCAGAAGAGGTCACCTAACATAATCTGGTGTCTTCCTACGTATATCTTCTCTCTCATTTCAGTGTTTTAAAATTTTCAAGACGTATATCTCATATATACCAATATGTTTGTAGACAAATGGCTCAGAGAACCGACAAGTTGATAAATTAGACACATGTGTAACACTTGGGTATCTTTCATGAGGAAACGTTTCGCCACACACTGGCTTCATCAGTCCATACGAAGGAGAATGGTGAAGAACAGGAGGAGTTTGAGGTAATCAGTCCCTCAACCTTGAATCAATGTGAAGATACCCAAGTGTTGCACATGTGTCTAATTTATCAAAGAATATGTATAACACACAGTTATGTATGATGTATACAAGCAGGAATGAAGGTAGATGAAAGTCGACAAGTGTTCAACTGATTATGTATCAGTGAAGAGTTGCACATACAAATAATTTTACGACATTAGATAAGATAAAAGTATTATTATCTGAAGATTAATTTGACCACCTGAGTGTTGTGTCAAGTGTTATTCTTATGTCTCACATGTGAAGACATGACTTGTGGGTGGATGGCACTGCTTTTCTAAGCTGCTAGAAGTGTAAACATGACTGGTGGGTGAATGACGCTGCCTTCCTAAGGTGCTAGAAGTGTAAATATTGCGACCCCTGAATGGGTCACAATGTATATATCTCAATTTTAACGTATATTACCTGTTCATATAATTTTATGTTGCTGATATTTGCGATATTAGCTAAATCGTAAATATGTTGATTTATATTATTATTGGACTTAGCTATATTATTAGGTAGGATGTAACATTTACACATTATTCAGTGCTCATTGCTCGAGTGTTGGGTAGCTGCCCGCATCGGCAAACTACCTTGATAACTACCTCCTCGTTTTTTTCCTTGCCGGCTTCTCAGTAGTTGCTGGGCAGGAGCAGTCCACGGAGAGTCACGTGACCAGGGTGGGGCGGGGTGATCACACCTCACCTGTGTGAGGAGACAGCCTTGTCTCTCGCTCTCTCTCTTTGGTTGGTGCTGGTTCCAACATCTCCCTCTCCACCTCTCCCTTGCTGGCCCTGGTTGGAACTTCATCTCTATCGCTCTCTCTTGTTGTTAGTTCTGTGTAACTCTGTTCACAGAACATAGCCTAGATTTAGTGATTTTCGACGTTTTACTGAGGTTGTGTCTCACTGACACTCTGAGAAACTCAGGTCCTGAGCTGTAGCTTCTGACCTAATTTGTTCTGGTATCTGTGCACCGTCACAGTCGGGGATTTTCTTACGCTGAACTTAGATTCAGTAGCATGGGAGTTTTGTGACTTTTGTGGAGGATCTGCAGATGGTCCCTACTTAGTGTCGTTATGTTATCTCCTTGTTCCTGATTCTGTGTTGCTGCTGCTTGCTGTTCGGCGAATCGGTGGGTGGATGGCGCTGCCCTCCTAAGGTGCTAAAAGTGTAAACATGACTGGTGAATGGATGGCACTGCCTTCCTAAGCTGCTAGAAGTGTAGACATGACTGGTGGGTGGATGACAGTGGAAAACATAGTGGAGAAGCATTAAGGAGAAGCAAGAAACATGGTAGCTGGTGAGGAATACTAAAAATAAACAAGAGAGATGGTATTTCCTCTGCCTTGACTATCCATCACAGTTAAGTCATCTGCAGATTTAAGTTTGTCTGGCAGACAGACAATTTTAACAATACCAGATAGACATTTTAACAATACCAGATAGACATTTTAACAATACCAGATAGACATTTTAACAATACCAGATAGACATTTCTAACAATACCAGATAGACATTTTAACAATACCAGATAGACATTTCTAACAATACCAGAGAGACATTTCTAACAATACCAGATAGACATTTTAACAATACCAGATAGACATTTCTAACAATACCAGATAGACATTTTAACAATACCAGATAGACATTTTAACATCAGATAGATATTTCAACATTTGTTTATCAAAATCTCTACTGGCGAAGTCATTTTAAATTAAGAGAGTTAAATCTTATTTACAAACAAAAAAAATCCACTATTTTTCGATTTTCTGGTGTTGAATAAGTTCTCATATAGGAGAGTGTTAAGGATAAATAAAGGACAGGAACTAATGTAATATACTATTTATTTGAATGATGATGAGAGGAGAGTATTCCGAGAATTTTTTATGTGCCTGAAGAGTCGAGAAATGCCATAAAATTCTGAAAGACTGAAAAAAAGGGAGAAGAAAGAAGAATTCTTCTCCAGGCTGAGGGACTGACCACCTCAGATACTGTTTCTCCAAGGTTAATGGACTGATAACATCATCTTTACTTCGTTATTACTCCTGTTGCTTCTGTATTTGACTGGAGAAGTTTACTGTATACATGAAACGTTGTACATGTGTCTTTTACTCATCAGTTTAATCTGTTTCGTGAATTACAGGGTTCATTAAGTTAAATTTGTTCACTGGTGTTCACATCCTAAGAGTTGCGAACACGGATGTTCATTGCTGGGAATTTCATTTGCATTTAATGTTCTTAAAATGTTTATATGCTGTTCTTATAGAGTTCTTATAGCAGAATGTTCTTGCGGTGTTCTTTTATCGTTCTCGGTGTTAGTGTTCTCAAAACGTTCTTTTAGTTTTCTTAGTGTTGTTGGAACATTCTCGTTGTTCTCAGTGTTCTCAAGATGTTCTGTTGCAGAGTTGATATAATGTTCTTTAAGGGAAAAATTAAGGTTCATCTGATGGCTTTTTTCTTGTATCTAACCTTGTAATAAAGTTGGTAGAATTACCGACAATATGTAAAGTAAAAGGACACAAGTGCAACTAATGTGACATTTATTGTGGCAACGTTTCGCTCTCCAGGAGCTTTATCAAGCTTGATAAAGCTCCTGGAGAGCGAAACGTTGCCACAATAAATGTCACATTAGTTGCACTTGTGTCCTTTTACTTTATGTATCTAACCTTCATGACGCTGGTGAGTGCCACCCATACCTGAGTGCCGCGCTGACGCTAATTGTGGTTCCTGGACAGCTGGCACTTTAGCTTCCTGGACAGTGTTGTGGCTGGGGTGAGCTTCCTTTACTTCTTTATTTTCTTGGTTTAGTGACATCTTCTTCATCTCTTTCTCTCCGAGTGTTTTGGTGTGTTTATTATATTTTCCTGTGCTTCCATCCTTCACCCTCGTCGGGGTCAAATTCTCCCGATTTCCTTCGCCTTGTTTCCGGTCAGTCCCTTCGCTAACTCCTCCTACAGAGCGCTTTTCGTCGCCTGCATGACTTTCGTTGTGATTCCTGGCAATTTCGTGAACAAACGATTTGATTCTCTTTACTTCCTTGTTCGTCGAGGCGTCGTCTGCGTGTCTTCGAATCGCTGAGGACCCCCACCCCTTCAACTGACAGATGGCTCCCTTATTGTTGCTGCAAACATCGTCGTTGACGTAGAAGAATCTTTGTTGATCGAGGAAGGCGCAGTCTTGATTCTCACCTGCACTGACATCAGGTTCCTGTAGGAAGAGTGATATTAATGGTATAATGGAGAGGAAAAACAAACCAGAATAGGGAAATGAAGAACAGTCTTTCACGAACTGTGGGACTAGAGGGGTCTTCACAGCCTGTGGGACTGTAAGGACCGGGTCTTCAGTTCCTTACTAACCCGGAAACAACTAATAAAAACTTCACAGCTGGACTAATAATAAAAAAATAATTATTCTTGATCTTTATTGCAGTAACAAAACTTTAATGCAGTTACTCGAAATAACTAAAAACAATAGCAACAGTGCAAAAAAAAAAATAATTGAGTTTATATGTGAATGACATTTCTTACCAGACTAGGTACAACTTTAATCTCCAGTGGAATAAATGTACTCAAAAATTTTGTTCACCTCGACAGATTCAAGAATCGACACTGTGTATCGAGTTCGCACGCAGACTGTGATTTACCTGCCTGTAAGTACTGCCAGAATAACACTGAAGGGCCCACAGGGGTGTACCCATGGTCACGGGTTCTCCATTAATCCACTTCCACACATTCTCCTCTTCAGCGTCAGTAGCTCCTATCCAGTAGCTCTTGGAATCCAGACCTGAAAGGAAAATAAACCACACATCAGTTGTTTTAATTTACGATGTTCTATATCGTAGTTTCCGGCATATAAGACGCACCTTTTTTTTCTACAAGTAGAAGTCTTGGAAACAAGCACCTTGCTTTGGGTTAGGGTTAAGCGTAAAGTAAAAGGGTAATTAACCCTTGAATATGATTACTGATATACCCTTATACTACTTCTGTCCTGTTCTGTCCTACGGTACCTAAAAATAAGAGACGTGAATAAAAAATCTTGGGAGCAGCATCCAGTAAGTGAAGAAGAAGAAGAGGAAGAAGAAGAAGAAGAAACATATAAGGATATCAAGGCATTATTGACGTTTTATGAAGACTATGTTGTCAAGGGTCACTAAGTCTTTTTTTTCCAAGATATATAGACTAAAAATTTTGATCTCCAAGCTCAATGTTGCCTTATTAAAGTGTTTTCTCGGCCGTTAATTTTCCACTTTCATCTCCCGCATTTATCTCCATTTCATGTACCTCGTCCAGACTCCTCTACTCCCCTCAATTACTCTCACCACCTTCACTCCTCTTCCTCTCTTCCACTTGTACAAGAATGGTGTACAATACCGACAAGATGAAGAATTAGACACATGTGCAACAGCTGGGCATCTTTATAGAGGAAAGTTTAAAAATTAGATAGACTGGTAGTTCCTGAAAAGTTCAGAACTCAGGACCTGAAAAGTTCAAAACTCAGGACCTGGAAAGTTCAGAACTCAGGACCTGGAAAGTTCAGAACTCAGGACCTGAAAAGTTCAAAACTCAGGACCTGGAAAGTTCAGAACTCAGGACCTGGAAAGTTCAGAACTCAGGACCTGAAAAGTTCAGAACTCAGGACCTGAAAAGTTCAAAACACAGGATCTGGAAAGTTCAGAACTCAGGACCTGAAAAGTTCAAAACTCAGGACCTGGAAAGTTCAGAACTCAGGACCTGAAAAGTTCAGAACTTAGGACCTGAAAATAGCTCACAATTCTTCCTTTGGGTGTCACTAAAATTCTTCTCCCTGATATACTGTACCAGGTCACCTCACAACTCTGATACTCACTCTTCTCCCTGATATACTGTACCAGGTCACCTCACAACACTCATACCAACCCTTCTCCCTGATATACTGTACCAGGTCACCTCACAACACTCATATTCACCCTTCTCCCTGATATACTGTACCAGGTCACCTCACAACTCTGGTACTCACCCTTCTCCCTGATATACTGTACCAGGTCACCTCACAACTCTGATACTCACCCTTCTCCCTGATATACTGTACCAGGTCACCTCACAACACTCATACTCACCCTTCTCCCTGATATACTGTACCAGGTCACCTCACAACTCTCATATTCACCCTTCTCCCTGATATACTGTACCAGGTCACCTCACAACTCTGATACTCACCCTTCTCCCTGATATACTGTACCAGGTCACCTCACAACTCTGATACTCACCCTTCTCCCTGATATACTGTACCAGGTCACCTCACAACTCTGATACTCACCCTTCTCCCTGATATACTGTACCAGGTCATCTCACAACACTCATATTCACCCTTCTCCCTGATATACTGTACCAGGTCACCTCACAACTCTGATACTCACCCTTCTCCCTGATATACTGTACCAGGTCACCTCACAACACTCATATTCACCCTTCTCCCTGATATACTGTACCAGGTCACCTCACAACTCTGATACTCACCCTTCTCCCTGATATACTGTGCCAGGTCACCTCACAACTCTGATACTCATCCTTCTCCCTGATATACTGTACCAGGTCACCTCACAACTCTAATACTCACCCTTCTCCCTGATATACTGTGCCAGGTCACCTCACAACTCTGATACTCATCCTTCTCCCTGATATACTGTACCAGGTCACCTCACAACTTTGATACTCATCCTTCTTCCTGATATACTGTACCAGGTCACCTCGCAACACTCATATTCACCCTTCTCCCTGATATACTGTCCCAGGTCACCTCACAACTCTGATACTCACCCTTCTCCCTGATATACTGTACCAGGTCACCTCACAACTCTGATACTCATCCTTCTCCCTGATATACTGTACCAGGTCACCTCACAACTCTGTTACTCATCCTTCTCCCTGATATACTGTACCAGGTCACCTCACAACTCTAATACTCACCCTTCTCCCTGATATACTGTACCAGGTCACCTCACAACACTCATACTCACCCTTCTCCCTGATATACTGTACCAGGTCACCTCACAACACTCATATTCACCCTTCTCCCTGATATACTGTACCAGGTCACCTCACAACTCTGATACTCACCCTTCTCCCTGATATACTGTACCAGGTCACCTCACAACTCTGATACTCACCCTTCTCCCTGATATACTGTACCAGGTCACCTCACAACTCTGATACTCACCCTTCTCCCTGATATACTGTACCAGGTCACCTCACAACTCTGATACTCATCCTTCTCCCTGATATACTGTACCAGGTCATCTCACAACTCTGATACTCATCCTTCTCCCTGATATACTGTACCAGGTCATCTCACAACACTCATATTCACCCTTCTCCCTGATATACTGTACCAGGTCACCTCACAACTCTGATACTCACCCTTCTCCCTGATATACTGTGCCAGGTCACCTCACAACTCTGATACTCATCCATCTCCCTGATATACTGTACCAGGTCACCTCACAACTCTGATACTCACCCTTCTCCCTGATATACTGTACCAGGTCACCTCACAACTCTGATACTCATCCTTCTCCCTGATATACTGTACCAGGTCATCTCACAACTCTGATACTCATCCTTCTCCCTGATATACTGTACCAGGTCACCTCACAACACTCATATTCACCCTTCTCCCTGATATACTGTACCAGGTCACCTCACAACTCTGATACTCATCTTTCTCCCTGATATACTGTACCAGGTCACCTCACAACTCTGATACTCATCCTTCTCTCTGATATACTGTACCAGGTCACCTCACAACTCTGATACTCACCCTTCTCCCTGATATACTGTACCAGGTCACCTCACAACTCTCATACTCACCCTTCTCCCTGATATACTGTGCCAGGTCACCTCACAACTCTGATACTCATCCTTCTCCCTGATATACTGTACCAGGTCACCTCACAACTCTGATACTCATCCTTCTCCCTGATATACTGTACCAGGTCACCTCACAACTCTGATACTCACCCTTCTCCCTGATATACTGTACCAGGTCACCTCACAACTCTCATACTCACCCTTCTCCCTGATATAC
Organism: Cherax quadricarinatus; assembly: GCF_038502225.1. Classification (NCBI taxonomy): domain Eukaryota; kingdom Metazoa; phylum Arthropoda; class Malacostraca; order Decapoda; family Parastacidae; genus Cherax; species Cherax quadricarinatus. The sequence goes on from NC_091316.1 coordinate 3,246,163, forward strand.
TGTACCAGGTCACCTCACAACTCTGATACTCACCCTTCTCCCTGATATACTGTACCAGGTCACCTCACAACACTCATACTCACCCTTCTCCCTGATATACTGTACCAGGTCACCTCACAACTCTCATATTCACCCTTCTCCCTGATATACTGTACCAGGTCACCTCACAACACTCATACTCACCCTTCTCCCTGATATACTGTACCAGGTCACCTCACAACACTCATACTCACCCTTCTCTCTGATATACCGTACCAGGTCACCTTACAACACTCATACTCACATTTCTCCCTGATATACTGTACCAGGTCACCTCACAACTCTGATACTCACCCTTCTCCCTGATATACTGCAACAGTTTACTATAGAAGTTTAGGGAGTCGATGACCAGGAGTTCAGAACTAAACTTCTCGCATAAGTAGCGTGCCTCGTCCCAGGTAGTGGAGGTGAAAGGATCGACCATCACACAGCGACCGTAGATCAGGTCAAACGGCTCTTCACACTCGTTATCAGGAGTATCCGTTGTTTCAACGATGTCAGTAAACTCAGTGAAGTCTGTTAGGAGAGACAATTCCATAGAAACCTTATACTCCTTCACTAACACCCTGTTTCACATAAAAGTTCATTTTGTTCATGTTCCATAGTTGTATACAAAATATAGAAAAGCTTTAATGAACAGATTCTATATAGATACCGCAGTTAGCTTCATCGTCGCCTCCAGGACAGTCATAAACACCGTCACACAGCCATGAGAAAGGGATGCAGTTATCTGTGGCAACACAGATGTAATCACAGCTAGAGTCATCACTTAACACATGGTTCCCTGTGTGCTCCTTCAGCTGGTGTTCCTTTACAGAGGCTCCTGCAACAACACCGTCACTCCGTTACAAGGTGTTCCTTCCTTAATCTTTATTAATATTATTTATGTAGTCCTTACTGCTTTACCGCTTTTTATTTTCGCTCTTAAGGTTACAGTTTCGTGTAAGTGAAGAGATTATCATTTGTGTGATTTTTTTTGACGATTTTTACCTACTTTAAAAAAACAGTAAATTACAAGAGTTTTTCTCTCTCAAAGTTACATCATTAATGATACTGTCAAAGTGACTTTTATGATGATACTGTCAAAGTGACTTTTGTAATGATACTGTCAAAGTGACTTTTATAATGATACTGTCAAAGTGACTTTTATAATGATACTGTCAAAGTGACTTTTATAATGATACTGTCAAAGTGACTTTTATAATGATACTGTCAAAGTGACTTTTGTAATGATACTGTCAAAGTGACTTTTATAATGATACTGTCAAAGTGACTTTTATAATGATACTGTCAAAGTGACTTTTATAATGATACTGTCAAAGTGACTTTTATAATGATACTGTCAAAGTGACTTTTGTAATGATACTGTCAAAGTGACTTTTATAATGATACTGTCAAAGTGACTTTTATAATGATACTGTCAAAGTGACTTTTATAATGATACTGTCAAAGTGACTTTTGCAGTGATACTGTCAAAGTGACTTTTATAATGATACTGTCAAAGTGACTTTTATAATGATACTGTCAAAGTGACTTTTATAATGATACTGTCAAAGTGACTTTTATAATGATACTGTCAAAGTGACTTTTGCAATGATACTGTCAAAGTGACTTTTATAATGATACTGTCAAAGTGACTTTTATAATGATACTGTCAAAGTGACTTTTGCAATGATACTGTCAAAGTGACTTTTATAATGATACTGTCAAAGTGACTTGTATAATGATACTGTCAAAGTGACTTTTATAATGATACTGTCAAAGTGACTTTTATAATGATACTGTCAAAGTGACTTTTATAATGATACTGTCAAAGTGACTTTTATAATGATACTGTCAAAGTGACTTTTGTAATGATACTGTCAAAGTGACTTTTGCAATGATACTGTCAAAGTGACTGTTGTAATGATACTGTCAAAGTGACTTTTGTAATGATACTGTCAAAGTGACTTTTATAATGATACTGTCAAAGTGACTTTTGAAGTGATACTGTCAAAGTGACTTTTATAATGATACTGTCAAAGTGACTTTTATAATGATACTGTCAAAGTGACTTTTGCAATGATACTGTCAAAGTGACTTTTATAATGATACTGTCAAAGTGACTTTTATAATGATACTGTCAAAGTGACTTTTATAATGATACTGTCAAAATGACTTTTATAATGATACTGTCAAAGTGACTTTTATAATGATACTGTCAAAGTGACTTTTATAATGATACTGTCAAAGTGACTTTTATAATGATACTGTCAAAGTGACTTTTGTAATGATACTGTCAAAGTGACTTTTGCAATGATACTGTCAAAGTGACTTTTGTAATGATACTGTCAAAGTGACTTTTGTAATGATACTGTCAAAGTGACTTTTATAATGATACTGTCAAAGTGACTTTTGTAATAATACTGTCAAAGTGACTTTTGTAGTGATACTATCAAAGTGACTTTTGCAATGATACTTTCAAAGCGACTTTATCACTAAACTTTACTCAAAGTTACTTTAAAACTGGTAAAGACATCACTTGTATAAAGCTAGAGGTGTGTCGAAGCAACTTAGGTCACCTGTGTGTAACTACAAGTGTATCAGAGCAACACACATTACCTGTACGTAGCTACAGGTGTGTCGAAGCAGAGCTGCTCACCTGTACACAGGGACAGGAAGGTCACCAGTAGCGCCGCCTTCAGGAAAGTCCTCATCTTCTCGCTACGGTAGTGCCAGCAGAAGCTGCGAGACTAGCAGCAGAAGTGGTATTGGTAACAGCGTCAGCAACAGCAGTAGCAGCAGCAGCAGCAGATGTGGTCGTTCCTCTGAATAAACCGAACCTTAAGTGGAGTGTTTTATAAACCCCAGCCTGGTTTACTATCTCTAACCTGTTTATATATTTATCTCCTTATCTTCTCATCTTCGGTAATTGTTGCTGCTGCCTCTCAAGATTTACCATACTGACTCACCTTCCCATGTTGGGGGTTTACATGTACGTGGTGGGGGATTACATGTACGTGGTGGGGGATTACATGTTCGTGGTGGGGGATTACATGTACGTGGTGGGGGATTACATGTTCGTGGTGGGGGATTACATGTACGTGGTTGGGGGATTACATGTTAGTGGGGGGATTACATGTACGTAAGAACATAAGAACATAAGAAAGGAGGAACACTGCAGCAGGCCTGTTGGGGGATTACATGTACGTGTTTGGGGAATACATGTACGTGGTGGGGGATTACATGTACGTGATTGGGGGATTACATGTTCGTGGTGGGGATTACATGTACGTGGTTGGGGGATTACATGTTAGTGGGGGATTACATGTACGTAAGAACATAAGAACATAAGAAAGGAGGAACACTGCAGCAAGCCTGTTGGGGGATTACATGTACGTGTTTGGGGAATACATGTACGTGGTGGGGGATTACATATACGTGATTGGGGGATTACATGTTCGTGGTGGGGGTTTGGGGAATACATGTACGTGGTTGGGGATTACATGTACGTGGTGGGGGATTACATGTACGTGGTAGGGGATTACATGTACGTGGTTGGGGATTACATGTTAGTGGGGGATTACATGTACGTAAGAACATAAGAACATAAGAAAGGAGGAACACTGCAGCAGGCCTGTTGGGGTATTACATGTACGTGTTTGGGGAATACATGTACGTGGTAGGGGATTACATGTACGTGATTGTGGGATTACATGTTCGTGGTGGGGGATTTCATGTACGTGGTTGGGGGATTACATGTTAGTGGGGGATTACATGTAAGTAAGAACATAAGAAAGGAGGAACACTGCAGCAGGCCTGTTGGGGGATTACATGCACGTGTTTGGGGAATACATGTACGTGGTGGGGGATTACATGTACGTGATTGGGGGATTACATGTTCGTGGTGGGGGTTACATGTACGTGGTGGGGGATTACATGTACGTGGTGGGAGATTACATGTACGTGGTGGGGGATTACATGTTTGTGGTGGTGGATTACATGTACGTGTTTGGAGAAATACAAGTACTTGGTGGGGGATTACATGTACGTGGCGGAGGATGCCCTGTACGTGGTTGGAGATTTCTTTGTACAGTGTTGGTAATTCCTCGTACGTTGTGGTGCATTCCCTGTACGTGTTGGTGGAAGGCCCTGTACGTAGTAAGTGTACGTGGCGAAGCAAGTACTTGAATTTTGACGACTGTCAACGAATAACATTTTCTACCACCGAGATGGCGAAGAAAAAATATTTACCAATTCCTCGGATTTTTACCCATAATTTAAATCTTTTGATTTTATTTTCCTCCCTTCAACGAAGAAAACACATCCACCATCACTTGAACCCTGGCACTATTTTCCCGGAAGCTATATGAAGTTTTAAATGTAAGTGATTCTCTGACCTACAACAGTCGCACTCATACTACAGAGTACAGTTACTGTATTACCCACACCTCCACTCATATTACAGAGTACAGTTACTGTACTACCCACACCTCCACTCATATTACAGAGTACAGTTACTGTACTACCCACACCTCCACTCATATTACAGAGTACAGTTACTGTACTACCCACACCTCCACTCATACTACAGAGTACAGTTACTGTACTACCCACACCTCCACTCATACTACAGAGTACAGTTACTGTATTACCCACACCTCCACTCATACTACAGACTACAGTTACTGTATTACCCACACCTCCACTCATACTACAGAGTACAGTTACTGTACTACCCACACCTCCACTCATACTACAGAGTACAGTTACTGTACTACCCACACCTCCACTCATACTTCAGAGTACAGTTACTGTATTACCCACACCTCCACTCATACTACAGAGTACAGTTACTGTATTACCCACACCTCCACTCATACTACAGAGTACAGTTACTGTATTACCCACACCTCCACTCATACTACAGAATACAGTTACTGTATTACCCACACCTCCACTCATACTACAGACTACAGTTACTGTATTACCCACACCTCCACTCATACTTCAGAGTACAGTTACTGTATTACCCACACCTCCACTCATACTACAGAGTACAGTTACTGTACTACCCACACCTCCACTCATATTACAGAGTACAGTTACTGTACTACCCACACCTCCACTCATACTACAGAGTACAGTTACTGTATTACCCACACCTCCACTCATACTTCAGAGTACAGTTACTGTACTACCCATACCTCCACTCATACTACAGAGTACAGTTACTGTACTACCCACACCTCCACTCATACTACAGAGTACAGTTACTGTACTACCCACACCTCCACTCATACTACAGAGTACAGTTACTGTATTACCCACACCTCCACTCATACTACAGAGTACAGTTACTGTACTACCCACACCTCCACTCATACTACAGAGTACAGTTACTGTACTACCCACACCTCCACTCATACTACAGAGTACAGTTACTGTACTACCCACACCTCAACTCATACTTCAGAGTACAGTTACTGTACTACCCACACCTCCACTCATACTACAGAGTACAGTTACTGTACTACCCACACCTCCACTCATACTACAGAGTACAGTTACTGTACTACCCACACCTCCACTCATACTACAGAGTACAGTTACTGTACTACCCACACCTCCACTCATACTACAGAGTACAGTTACTGTACTACCCACACCTCCACTCATACTTCAGAGTACAGTTACTGTATTACCCACACCTCCACTCATACTACAGAGTACAGTTACTGTATTACCCACACCTCCACTCATACTACAGAGTACAGTTACTGTATTACCCACACCTCCACTCATACTACAGAGTACAGTTACTGTATTACCCACACCTCCACTCATACTACAGAGTACAGTTACTGTATTACCCACACCTCCACTCATACTACAGAATACAGTTACTGTATTACCCACACCTCCACTCATACTACAGACTACAGTTACTGTATTACCCACACCTCCACTCATACTTCAGAGTACAGTTACTGTATTACCCACACCTCCACTCACACTACAGAGTACAGTTACTGTACTACCCACACCTCCACTCATATTACAGAGTACAGTTACTGTACTACCCACACCTCCACTCATACTACAGAGTACAGTTACTGTATTACCCACACCTCCACTCATACTTCAGAGTACAGTTACTGTACTACCCACACCTCCACTCATACTACAGAGTACAGTTACTGTACTACCCACACCTCCACTCATACTACAGAGTACAGTTACTGTACTACCCACACCTCCACTCATACTACAGAGTACAGTTACTGTATTACCCACACCTCCACTCATACTACAGAGTACAGTTACTGTACTACCCACACCTCCACTCATACTACAGAGTACAGTTACTGTACTACCCACACCTCCACTCATACTACAGAGTACAGTTACTGTACTACCCACACCTCAACTCATACTTCAGAGTACAGTTACTGTACTACCCACACCTCCACTCATACTACAGAGTACAGTTACTGTACTACCCACACCTCCACTCATACTACAGAGTACAGTTACTGTATTACCCACACCTCCACTCATACTACAGACTACAGTTACTGTATTACCCACACCTCCACTCATACTTCAGAGTACAGTTACTGTATTACCCACACCTCCACTCATACTACAGAGTACAGTTACTGTATTACCCACACCTCCACTCATACTACAGAGTACAGTTACTGTATTACCCACACCTCCACTCATACTACAGAGTACAGTTACTGTATTACCCACACCTCCACTCATACTACAGAGTACAGTTACTGTATTACCCACACCTCCACTCATACTACAGAGTACAGTTACTGTATTACCCACACCTCCACTCATACTACAGAGTACAGTTACTGTATTACCCACACCTCCACTCATACTACAGAGTACAGTTACTGTACTACCCACACCTCCACTCATATTACAGAGTACAGTTACTGTACTACCCACCCCTCCACTCATACTACAGAGTACAGTTACTGTACTACCCACACCTCCACTCATACTACAGAGTACAGTTACTGTACTACCCACACCTCCACTCATATTACAGAGTACAGTTACTGTACTACCCACACCTCCACTCATACTACAGAGTACAGTTACTGTATTACCCACACCTCCACTCATACTACAGAGTACAGTTACTGTACTACCCACACCTCCACTCATACTACAGAGTACAGTTACTGTATTACCCACACCTCCACTCATACTACAGAGTACAGTTACTGTATTACCCACACCTCCACTCATACTACAGAGTACAGTTACTGTATTACCCACACCTCCACTCATACTTCAGAGTACAGTTACTGTATTACCCACACCTCCACTCATACTTCAGAGTACAGTTACTGTATTACTCACACCTCCACTCATACTACAGAGTACAGTTACTGTATTACCCACACCTCCACTCATACTACAGAGTACAGTTACTGTACTACCCACACCTCCACTCATACTACAGAGTACAGTTACTGTGCTACCCACACCTCCACTCATACTACAGAGTACAGTTACTGTACTACCCACACCTCCACTCATACTACAGAGTACAGTTACTGTACTACCCACACCTCCACTCATACTACAGAGTACAGTTACTGTACTACCCACACCTCCACTCATACTTCAGAGTACAGTTACTGTATTACCCACACCTCCACTCATACTACAGAGTACAGTTACTGTACTACCCACACCTCCACTCATACTACAGAGTACAGTTACTGTACTACCCACACCTCCACTCATTCTACAGAGTACAGTTACTGTACTGCCCACACCTCCACTCATACTACAGAGTACAGTTACTGTACTACCCACACCTCCACTCATACTTCAGAGTACAGTTACTGTACTACCTACACCTCCACTCATACTACAGAGTACAGTTACTGTACTACCCACACCTCCACTCATACTACAGAGTACAGTTACTGTACTACCCACACCTCCACTCATACTACAGAGTACAGTTACTGTACTACCCACACCTCCACTCATACTACAGAGTACAGTTACTGTATTACTCACACCTCCACTCATACTTCAGAGTACAGTTACTGTATTACCCACACCTCCACTCATACTACAGAGTACAGTTACTGTACTACCCACACCTCCACTCATATTACAGAGTACAGTTACTGTACTACCCACACCTCCACTCATACTACAGACTACAGTTACTGTATTACCCACACCTCCACTCATACTACAGAGTACAGTTACTGTACTACCCACACCTCCACTCATACTACAGAGTACAAGCACCCCACAAGCGGTGGGGTCAACCCTGTTGGCAATAATCTGGGTAAATCAACACAAAGAGTGTTGGAGGCTCGATCCTCCGTCTCTATCCTGACAATCTCGCCCTCAAGAAAAAACATGAGAGATGGAAAATCTCGCCCTCATACGCCTCTTATGCTTCCCACAAACATTTTGCTTTTCCTACAAACACAACAAAAACAAACACAGCAAACACATAAGAGAAAACACAACACACGGAAAAGCACAGCAAACACACACACGATAAACGCAACACAATAAACACAACACAAACACAGCACAAGCAAAACACAGAAAAACAATCGTCAACGCTGCTGGCAGTTCCTTATACGACCAGAAACAAGAGATAGATAAGCAATGAGGTCCGTTTAAGGGAATTCACTGTAGCAACAACCCACGGAACGGAAGAGGGGGTTGAACCCCGTCAGTGGTTTACGCACCGGCCTGAAACTTCAGGTTCAGTGCGTAAACCACTGAATCTGGATTTTTCGGACTCACTCGCCATGAGTTCAAATCCCTCCCGTTCCCTGGCTTGTTTGCAGTAGTGTTATTACGATTCTGTGAGTCACTGTACTAACAGTTTACAAGAGGATTTCGTAAGTTGGTTAATGAAGCTTTAAATATGTCGACTCTACACGAGGGTCATTAAGACTCTACACGAGGGTCATTAAGACTCTACACGAGGATCATTAAGACTCTACACGAGGGTCATTAAGACTCTACACGAGGGTCATTAAGACTCTACACGAGGGTCATTAAGACTCTACACGAGGGTCATTAAGACTCTACGTCACCTGTTGTGGCATGCAAAGAGTACGTAACTTTTATTCGGCGCATGGACACACCCTCATTTACAGGCTATCTCCCCCAACCAGCGAACCAGGTTGCTAAGAGTTGATGATGGGGCCCCATCGTTCAACTAGTGACCAGGTTCTAGCCAATAAGAAGGTGGGATTGGCAATCGCAGAGGTTATGTGGATACCGCTCTCCTGTCTGCCCTTGTCATTCCCATTCTAGAGCTGGTTGAAGCACGGTCTGCTATCTTGTGGCTTCTATTTCTGCCTTGCTTACCGTGGAGTGCACTATATTTATCACTGTAAATAGTGTACATATTGCTGTTCTGAATTGGTGAAGGATAATATAAGTCTAAACTTTTTCTACTGTGTTTATTTGCTCCCATTACACCTGGGATAACAGGCCATTTGAAATCCTAGGTTGTAATACCTGTACACCACCAGTATTATTATTATTATTATTATTATTATTATTATTATTATTATTATTATTGCTGTTATTAGTAGTATTATCATCATCATCATTACTAGTATTATAATACACTATATAGTAAACAAACAGGGGGCAAAAAATAATAATCATTCTTATTAGTAGTCCCCTCAAGGAAGGTTCCTTGATGTTGGTGAGGGGCTCTTGATTTAGGGAATTGGATCTGTGCTCCAGTTCCCCAAATTAAGCCTGAATGCCTTCCACATCCCCCCCCCAGGCGCTGTATAATCCTCCGGGTTTAGCGCTTCCCCCTTGATTGTAATAATAATCTTATTAGTAGTAGTAGTAGTAGTAGTGGTAGTATAAGCCGTAGTAGTAGTAGCAATACTAACATCATGGCGAAGCGCTAAACCCGTCGGGGTCATACAGTACAAGCAAAAAACACTGTGGACCACTGAGTAACACTGCTGAGTAAACTCACTCTTAGTGTCAGTATTACACTGCAAATTAAGCCGGCTTCAGTGCCAATACAACAGTGTCCAGAGATAATTCTCCCTCCCTGGATCCTGCAGTAATTGAATGTTCTTAGCGACTTAAGCACTGAGAATACAGTCTCACGCCCTGTATACTCACTAAATGTATATATATACGCTAGATGTATGTATACACCACATGTATATTGTGTGTTTAGTTTGTAGTTGATGCTTATTGTACGTGAGAAGCTGGTGCCAATTGTACGTGAGAAGCTGGTGCCAATTGTACGTGAGAAGCTGGTGCCAGGCGTAGGATAAGAGTTCCAGGCGTGGGATGCTGGTGCCAGGCGTAGGATATTGGTGCCAGGCGTCGGATGCTAGTGCCAGACGTAGACTGCTGGTGCCAGGCGCAGACTGCTGGTGCCAGGCGTAGACTGCTGGTGCCAGGCGTAGACTGCTGGTGCCAGGCGTAGACTGCTGGTGCCAGGCGTAGACTGTTGGTGCCAGGCGTAGACTGCTGGTGCCAGGCGTAGGATAAGAGTTCCAGGCTTGGGATGCTGGTGCCAGGCGTAGGATAAGAGTTCCAGGCTTGGGATGCTGGTGCCAGGCGTAGGATGCTAGTGCCAGGCGTAGGATATGGGTGCCAGGCGTAGGAAAAGAGTTCCAGGCTTGGAATGCTGGTGCCAGGCGTAGGATATGGATGTTAATTAAGTGTAGAATGCTGGTACCAGGTGTAGAATGAGGATATGCATGCGCAGTGGCAAAGGGGCTACAGAAGTGGAGTTGGTACACCACTCTCTATTACTGCTATAGCACAACTGCCGCTATATTCCAGTATGCTAGACAGAGGCAGCACTGACACTCGGATGCTGGACAGGAGCTGAGATTGAAACAGGCATCCCCCCTCTGAATAGCCACACCGAGACGCTGAAACAGGAATGTTGATGAATCTGGACCATTTCTAAATGGTCCAAGTCGGACAGAAACGTCACGGTAGGCGTCTCTCTTTTATGTACGAGTTATTTGTGTATTGTCCCAGTCACGGTACTGTGACTTTTCGATGTTTATGAACCTGGCAGCCAGTTCCATGAGGAAACCTGATGCTCAAGGTTCTACAATTCGATTGGAACAAATTTGTACTGGTCTAAGTCTCTTCATATCTTAAGTTTCAGTGCTTCTCTATGATCAGCAGCACCGCCCTGTTATCATACACGCACGGATACTGTCTCACGCCAGCAGTCCGCCACACCTTCAGTTACTAACTGTGATCCCATTAAGGCTGTTAGCAGGGTGATCCAGGTTGCTTCATGCGTACACTTTTCATGTACGCATGTGTACGATAGCTGGGCTGTAAGGCATGCGCTCGACAAAAATTTTATGAATGCGCAAACACACACACACAAACACACGGTGTTAATTAGAGTCAGTCACACTTTTATCGCCCGAGGTCAGCTCTCAGTTATCTATCATAAATGTGTGTGTGTGTGTATGTACTCACCTAATTGTGGTTGCAGGGGTCGATACTCAGCTCCTGGCTCCGCCTCTTCACTGAGTGCTACTAGGTCCTCTCTCTCCCTGCTCCATGAGCTTTATCATACCTCATCTTAAAGCTATGTATGGTTCCTGCCTCCACTACTTGCTAGGCTATTCCACTTCCTGACTACTCTATGACTGAAGAAGTACTTCCTAACATCCCTTTGACTCATCTGGGTTTTCAGCTTCCAATTGTGACCCCTTGTTTCTGTGTCCCCTCTCTGGAACATCCTGTCTCCGTCCACCTTGTCTATTCCACGCAGTATTTTATATGTTATCATGTCTCCCCTAACCTTCCTGTCCTCCAGTGTCGTCAGGCTGATTTCCCTTAACCTTTCATCATAGGACATTCCCCTGAGCTCTGGAACTAACCATGTCGCAAACCCTTGCACTTTCTCTAATTTCTTGACGTGCTTGACCAGGTGTGGGTTCCAAACAGGTGCTGCATACTCCAGTATGGGCCTGACGTACACGGTGTACAGTGTCTTGAACGATCCCATACCAAGGTGTCGGAATGCTGTTCTCAGGTTTGCCAGGCGCCCATATGCTACAGCAGTTATCTAAATGGTATACAATACCGATAGGTTGTTAGGTAAGACACATATGCAACAGTTAGACAACTTTATTCCGAAACGTTTCGCCTACAGAAAGTAGGCAGGAACAGTAGAGATGTGAAGACGATGTAATCAGTCCATCACCCTTGAAGTCGTAGAATTTGAGGTTGTCAGTCCCTCGGCCTGGAGAAGTTCAGTTCCATAGTCAGGAACTATCAGATAGTTCCTGACTATCAGATAGTTTCGGAATAAAGTTGTCTAACTGTTGCATATGTGTCTTACCTAACAACAGCAGTTATCTAGTTGATGTGTGCTTCCGGAGACGTGCTCGGTGTTATACTCACCCTAAGATCTTTCTCTTTGGGCGAGGTTTGCAGTCTTTGGCCACCTAGCCTATACTCCGTCTGCGGTCTTCTGTCCCCGCCCCAGATCTTCATTTGGTGGGGTTAAATTCGAGAAGCCAGTTGGTGGACCACGTGTCCAGTCTGCCCAGGTCTCTTTGAAGTCCTGCCTGATCCTCATCTGATTTAATTCTTCTCATTAACTTCACATCATCTGCGAACAGGGACACTTCTGAGTCTAACCCTTCCATCATGTCATTCACATTTACCAAAAATAGCACTGGTCCTAGGACCGACCCCTGTGGGACCCCGCTCGTCACAGGTACCCACTGTGATACCTCATCATGTACCATGACTCGTTGTTGCATCCCTGTCAGGTATTCTCTGATCCATTGCAGTGCCCTTCTTGTTATATGCGCCTGATCCTCTAGCTTCTGCACTAATCTTTTGTGAGGAATTGTGTCCAAGGCCTTCCTGCAGTCCAAGAAGATGCAATCAACCCACCTCTCTCTCCCTCGTGTCTTACTTCTGTTACTTTATCATAAAACTCCAGAAGGTTTGTGACACAGGATTTGCCTTCCATAAATCCGTGCTGGTTGGCGTTTATACTCTTGTTCCGTTCCAGGTGCTCCACCGCTCTCCTCCTGATAATCTTCTCCATGACTTTACATACTATACACGTCAGAGACACTGGTCTATAGTTTAGTGCCTCTTTTCTGTCTCCTTTTTTTAAAAAAAACGGGAACTACATTTACCGTCTTCCATACCTCAGGTAGTTGCCCAGTTTCAAGGGATGTCTTGATGATTGTGGTTAGTGGCACGCACAGCATATCCGCTCCCTCTCTTAGGATCCACGGGAGATGTCTGGTCTTATTGCCTTTGAGGTATCAATGTACCTTAGCAGCTTCTTCACCTCCTCCTCATCTGTATGTATGTCATCCAACACTTGTTGGTATATTCCTTGCTGGTGTCCCCATCTGGTCTGTCCCCCCAGAGGCCTTCCTGTCTCCACTGTAAATACTTCCTTAAATCTCCTCACATACCTCTTGATCGTTACTTGTGAGTTCTCCATCTTCTTTCCTCAGCCTGATCACCTGGTCTTTCACTGTTGTCTTCCTCCTAATATGGCTATACAGCACTTTCGGGTCAGACTTGGCTTTCGATGCTATGTCGTTTTCGTACTGTCGCTGAGCCTCCCTCCTTATCTGTGCACACTCGTTTCTGGCTCTTCTACTAATCTCTTTATTTTCCTGGGTCTTTTGCCTCCTGTATCTTTTCCATTCTCTGGTGCACTTAGTTTTTGCCTCCCTACACCTTCGGGTAAACCAAGGACTCGCTTTGGTCTTCCCATTATTTCTGTTGCCCTTGGGAACAAACCTTTCCTCTGCCTCCTTGCATTTTGTTGTTACATATTCCATCATCTCGTTTACTGACTTTCCTACCAGTTCTCTGTCCCACTGAACCTCCTGCAGGAAGTTCCTCATACCTGTGTAGTCCCCTCTTTTATAGCTTGGCTTTTCCCATTCAATTCCTGTTACCTTCTCCACTTGAAACTCTACTATATTATCAGAACTCAGAACCACGTGATCGCTAGCTCCAAAGGGCCTCTGGTAAGTGATGTCCTCAATGTCTGAACTGCTCAGGGTGAACACAAGGTCCAGTCTTGCTGGTGTGTGTGTGTGTGTTTGGCACTCTGTTCAGAGGTTTCCTCTTGAAATAAGGCAGGAAATAACTAAGGGGTGAGGGAAAAGAGTCAATTTGTGGACACAGAGGCAACAATATCCCTCAGGGAAGGAGAAATATTGACACATATAAATACTTTTTCCACGATGATAAAGATCTCAATAAAGAATGGAAATAAATATTCTGCTTAAATGTGTAAAGGAAAACACTTTCGAGCAGTATAAAGAGAGAAAGAGAGAGGGGAGGGAAACAGAGAGACAGAGACAGTGAAGCACAGAGAAAGATGCAAACCCGTACGTTAAAGATCTCTTAAATTCATGAAGATATGTTCAAAAAATAAATAAAATAAAAAAGGCACAGAGTAACAAGGTTAGGGATTTTTTCAACATTTTTGCATTCGAGTTTAAGGAAAAAAGATTGAGCAAGGTGTTTCCTGAAGCGGAATTGTTGACATGTCTGGCAGCCAGTGTACCGTAGTCTGGCAGCCAGTGTACCGTAGTCTGGCAGCCAGTGTACCGTAGTCTGGCAGCCAGTGTACCGTAGTCTGGCAGCCAGTGTACCGTAGTCTGGCAGCCAGTGTTCCGTAGTCTGGCAGCCAGTGTACCGTAGTCTGGCAGCCAGTGTACCGTAGTCTGGCAGCCAGTGTACCGTAGTCTGGCAGCCAGTGTACCGTAGTCTGGCAGGCAGTGTACCGTAGTCTAGCAGTCAGTGTACCGTAGTCTGGCAGCCAGTGTACCGTAGTCTGGCAGCCAGTGTACCGTAGTCTGGCAGCCAGTGTACCGTAGTCTGGCAGCCAGTGTACCGTAGTCTGGCAGTCAGTGTACCGTAGTCTGGCAGCCAGTGTACCGTAGTCTAGCAGCCAGTGTACCGTAGTCTGGCAGCCAGTGTACCGTAGTCTGGCAGCCAGTGTACCGTAGTCTGGCAGCCAGTGTACCGTAGTCTGGCAGCCAGTGTACCGTAGTCTGGCAGCCAGT